>NC_085977.1:11226144-11534823 GCF_910591565.1 Cydia splendana
GTGACTACTTAGATAATAAGTCATTCATAAATAAACTTGCGGCTTACATTTTGCGACAGCAATTAAATCTGTGTTCACGTCATATTCAATGTTAAGTATATCGTTGAACGAGCAATTCTTGTATATTTATATATTTCGGATAATTGTCTTATCTCTGGGAAAATGCTAATTTTTGGGTTTTTATATATTATCCAAGCAAAGCTCGGTCTCCCTGTTTGTTTTATTAAATAGTATAGTAGGTGACTTTTTATTCTAAACGTATTAAATGACAGATTAAGATAAAAGATTATTAGCTAATTAAATTAAAGCGCGTTTCTGAATAACGCCTTAAGTATTTTATAAGAATTAATAAATCTGTCCGTCAACGTCATCTTACAAGCTTAACGAAACCTGCGGGCGTAGCACGGTTCCATTTTTATCGCCTATCACTATGCGCGTCCCTTTCGCACTTACATACTTGTTAGAACGTGACAGGCATGGTGACAAGCGATAAAAACGCGACCGTGCTACGCCGCCTGTATGAAAAGTTAAAACATTAATTTTATCTAGCATTACATCTGCCGCCGCTGATCAGTTCGTTAATTTTGCGCGGTGTATATAGGGGGTTATATTATTGATAACAAAATGACATTATTGTGATGTCAAAATGTAAGTATTAATTGGCCTCAAGATAATCATTAAAATAGCAGAAATCTGTTTACAACCCTGCATCACCTTAAGTGATACTGATTGTCATCAGTAACAAATCAACTGTAACGGCAATTTAAAGCTTTGTTTCCCTAATTCCACTCGAAACGCTGAAAATAACGTGCGCGTGGGATACCCCCTACCGTACTCAGCCAAAACGTCACATAAACGTAGTAGCTGAGACTGTTATATGACGTTTTGGTTTTGAAATGTTTGTCCTTAACTTGTTTACTTGCGCCGGCGCTTTAAATGTGAAACTGGTAAACACATTAACAGGGCTATTTGCGTTTCGCCTTAAGTGACGTAGAGGATGCAGAGTAGAAAAGGTATTAAAACAGAGATTTTGTTTGGTTTTTTGTTTAAAGTATTTTTTTGGCTATTATATAATAATTTCATTTCAAATAAATAATCAAAATAGGTATTTATTAAGTAGAAAATAGTGCTTACCAGTTTAGGATGTCCATTTAAAGGACGATATTAGTAAATTATTAAAACACAATATAGAAAAATATCAAAGAGGCAGATCATTTTAAAAAATAAAGCGTAAATTTAAATATAACAACGTGATAGAAAAAACAACTCTTTGTATAATAAATACAAATAAACAAAATGTCACTTGAGAAAATTTATAGCTGCCTACAGAAATGTAGGTATATTGTAGCGGCTAAAGTAATGGTCACCAGCAGCAATGTTTGTTATTATGTGTCAGGTTGTTATGTAAATTATTAGGTATTACTAATAGCCTGTATTATTTATCGAGGCGTGAAGTGCACATTAGATATTTTTGAGCACCTGGGCCGTTCCGATAAATCTGGTGGCGACAGTACCTACACTAAAACAAGAATCTGAAATGTAAAAAAATACGTTATTCAATTTAGATGAATCCATACACATAAACAGTCCAACTCATAAGCTTACCTATAAAAACAATATCTAAGAAAAATGTGTCGCATTTTACTCTACATCTGTCGTCTAATCTGTACCCATAATGGATTCACCTACTTATTAACCGGGAGCATTATGAATGTCTGTGCCCATTCCACGCCTTTTGATCTGAGCATTGACTAATCTTTGATTATTTATGAACCGTGGGTGGTAGCCCTAGCCGACAAATGGCGCTGAAAGCGGATTATTTGAGGGGTTTTCCAGTAAATTGTTTTGCGGGATATTAGTCCTGTAAATAGGAAATTTGTGGTCGTATAGTGGACTTAAAGATGGATTAGGGTTGGGAATATAAACCTTTGTGAAAACATTAAAGTTGTGTCGACAAAGTCTTTCTCCGAAGGTCATGTGTTACTTAATAATATAATATGTTTGATATACAGATATTATTTCAGACAAATAATCGACCATCTGTGTGTCTTGCAAATTAATAAATCAAGAGTAAATAAATAAATAAATATTAGAGGACATTCTAACACAGATTGACTAAGTCCCACAGTAAGCTCAAGAAGGCTTGTGTTGTGGGTACTCAGACAACGATATATAATATATAAATACTTAAATACATAGAAAACAACCATGACTCGGGAACAAATATCTGTGTCATCACACAAATTAATGCCCTTACTGGGATTCGAACCCAGGACCATCACTTCACAGGCAGGGTCACTACCCACTAGGCCAGACAGGTCGTCAAAGAGTAACACAGTTAAAGTGACAATTTGTATCATTTATTTAAACACTTTTCAATAGTTATTAGTTTATTTAAGTACTCGTATTTTTTTACAAGAACGTAATAACTAATAAATTTAACGCGGCTAATTCTTAATCATCAGTATCCTTTGGCGTATTATATTTAAAATACATACTTACTCGTATATGAAGAAAGAAAGCAAAAAGGAAGTATGTAATTAATTAATTCACAATGCTTACAATATTTTAATTTTTAACAAGCAGAAACGTCTGCGAACAATGCTATTAAGCTTAGAATAAATTTAATAGTGGAAAAATTACTGTCTTGGGTTAGACTTGAACTCACGGCCACTGGATCGATACTCCAGCGCTCTGCCATCTGAGCCACCAAGACCTCATCCATAGCCAGCAAATCTTTCCACCATATTAGGTCCCCTTGACCTATAATATGGTGGAAAGATTTGCTTGCTATGGATGAGGTCTTGGTGGCTCAGATGGCAGAGCGCTGGAGTATCGATCCAGAGGCCGTGAGTTCAAGTCTCACCCAGTACTTTACCACCTCTCTCTCCTTGTCTCACCCAGCACCGACAGTAATTTTTCCACTTTTAAATTTATTCTAAGCTTACAATATTGTTTAACACTTTTATGAATATAAAAAATAAACTTCACTGAAAAGTTCTCCTCTCAGTTTGATGTCCATCAGTTACCTTCGGGTACCTTGACACTGGTCTTTCGCGAAGACTTATCTAAGCCATCGCTTTAGTACATAAACTTTACTAACCTAATAATAATTATTTAAATTGACTTGAGAGTAAAATAGGAATCACAACTAAATGATATTTCAATTTTACCTATCGTAAATATTATTATGTATGTCCCATTAATAACATCATACCATATACGAGTTAGACTTCGATGCATAAAACTTAACAAATGAGAGATCGTTTTTTGAGCAGATTTCTACAAATTCATAAATGTACCTTTTGTTTTTCTTTCTTTACTAAAATATAATGCAAATCTTTAAATAATAAAATAATAATAAAATTCAGCGCTTGCGATCTGTCGGAACACCGGTCCGATCGCTCTTAACCAACTTTACGACTGTAGTAACCGAATATAGCAAAATACGAGAACGAAATATAGCAAACACAACAATTGAGACAAATTTAAACTCTCTTACTAAAATCTGTTTGAAAACAACTTCAAACCAATTCCATTTCACGCAACAAATACACATAGCATTCCAATCAAACGCTTTTCAAGTGTTCCGAATCCTGCCCCAAAGGGGATCGGTTAGCCGTACAGCTAATAAAAGAATCGAGTCTATCTATCATTGGAGTAAAAAGGAGGCGAAATCAGCGCAGTCGCACCCGTTCCGGGGCGAAACGTGCTTCGCATATCCGCGGCCCGGGGATCTGAGCGACAAGATGTAGCGAACTGTAGACGTTAGTAAACTTTCTGGTTCCATTGAAAATTTTATATTTTTGAAATAAAGAAAACACTGAAAACAACGTCTCGGCGAGGTTCGAGATCGCTTTGGGACACTTAATCCTGTTCCACACGCCCACTGAAGCTGGCCCACGACATTTATCATAAGAGTGCAACAAAAACTAGAATTTTTATAATATGTACAAGTTCACCAGCTCCGGCTTTTGTGCTGCGCGACGCGCCAGCTTCCGACGCTTTGTTTTCTATGGAAAGTACCACGTGATCACCGATCAGCCGTCATAGAAAATGACATCTCGGACGCCTCAGCCCGGGCACGACCCGGTCTAGCATGAGTCATCCTTTAGGGTGACGTTCAGATGTCACCTGCAGAGCAGATGGATTACTGTAGCGGCGTCATTATTGCCGCAGCTGTTTCTGTCAATTTCCTTGATAACATGAGTGACGTGCGCCACCGCATTACTGCCGTGATTATGACATTCATTCCATCACTAATTTTTTCATTTTTCATTTTCATTTCATCGAGGAAATTGACTGATACAACAGCGGCAACAGTGACGCTGCAGCAGTAAAATGCAGCTGCAGTTGACATCCAGTTGTTACCTTTAGGGTCGACGGTTTCTTCAAACAAAAACGTCACTTTTAACACTGACACATCTAATCCATATCGTTTCTAGATCTAGTAATTCACGTATCTTAAAGTTCGAATCGTGCAGAAGTACAAGGATGGTACAAATCATTCCCATTTTATTTTCCTTTATCTATGTTTTCATCAAAATAAATAACCAAAATGTTTGTAATGTGGTTTGTATTGTTCACCAAAATCCGCTTCAGTTTACGCCCTACGCCTAAAGCCCAAGCTACCGGAAGTTCCGCTAGAACCTATATCCGACCCGCCACCTGGGGGGCTTTTTTAGCTTGTACCATTCATATGCTAATGCGTGAATATTTGCTATAGCACCGTTATACGATGGTTATAGAACCTCCATAGCGCTTTTAAAGAGCAATGGTGTGGATAATTTTGGCTGATTTATGGGTTATGTTGGGTCTGCTCGTAGTCTGTATCGTTTTCTTTATTCAAGCGTATTGCGTGGCCTTTATCTTCAGTTCTACGTATAATAATTTTAACTATTTGAGTTTTATTGGATAAATGTATATCAAGACTTAGGTACTTACTATCTAAAATTAACAAAAAATGCTTACTTAATACATAACTCAATTTTATTAAAACCAATCTCATTTGAAAAAATCTTAAGAGAGCATAGTTTTTTTTACGGCCATAGACGTACTTGATTTTTCTTAAAAAAACGAACAAGTGCGAGTCGGACTCGCCCACCGAGGGTTCCGTACTTTTTAGTATTTATTGTTATAGCTGCAACAGAAATATGATCTTTGAACATTTCAACTGATCATGAGATACAGCCTGGCGACAGACAGACGGATATAAGGACAGTGGAGTCTTAGTAATAAGATCCTGTTTTTACCCTTTGGGTGCGGAAACCTAAAAAGAAGTTATATTGGCAATGATTATGTTTATCAGTTACTTGCACAGCATAAAGTGTTGTTTTTGTAGATAACTCTTGTATGACATCATCATCATCACACGTACAAGATCCTCGATGTCTCATTGGTTTTACACCGAATTTTCCCATTTTCCCCACCCTGTACCATGTAACAAGATATACTCGTAATTAAGAGAATATTAATCACTACACCACTTCTCAATCAGCGTAATTCGACTTATATCCGACTAAGACAATCACTTAGTCTAAGTAATAGGGAACGTCGTGTTAGGTTATCTAATAAAAGGCTTGCGATCTCAGACCCGGGCACTACTAAAACAAAACTCAACTTTACCGTCTAGAAGATATGATTCAGTTTAGGTTGCTAGTGGAAAGTTGGGCGATTTTGAGATGGCTACACAGCCACAGGCCTGATATCAGAGTAACAGTGTAATTGAATATTGGGTCTCGGATCCTCTGGCCTAGATATCGTTAAGGAATTTGATTGCTGCTCGGTTTGTATCACTTCTGGATTCGAGGGGTCAGTGACCTTTATCTTGAGTTGTACTTTACCTAAATAAGACCGTGTTTTTATAAGCTAATAATATCTTAATTTTTAACAAGCAACTGAAACGTCTGCGAACGATGCTATTAAGCTTAGGATAATTTTAAAAGTGGATAAAATAATTAATATGGATCTAAGGGACCCTATGGTCTTGGTGGTTCAGATGGCACAGCGCTGGAGTATCGATCCAGACGCCTTGAGTTCAAGTCTCACCCATGACAGTAATTCCACTTTTAAATTTATTCTAAGCTTAATGCAAATGTTCGAACCCGCGTCTTGCAAATATGTTGAAACAGCCCCGTGGCTGGAGCCATGGAGTTTAATAAGCTTATTAGCTTAATAATATCTTGTCCCGTTTTACCTACCTACTTGCAGTACTCGTACATACTTGGTTACATGCTTTGGTGTGTTGATTTGTACTGACAGCGACACTTCCAAGAGTCGCACGCGGCACGCCGTCGTAGCCATCGCCATACTATCGAAGTGTCGCTCTAATTTTGAAAAACTGGGCATGGATATTCAAGTAACATAAAGGGGCCCACTTATTAACAGTCCGCCGGACGGTATCGGCCTGTCAGTTAGAACAAAATTTTGACAGTTCCGAACAACTGTACGATTATTACTAGTATTAGTTTTCGTTGCTAGAAACATTTCAATTTATTGATCAAACAAGTTTGGCTGGTTTTCAGTTTTCACATTGGGGCTTATTTACACATGTTGTACATTATTTACACATACTGTTTATTGCTAGTTCATGCATTTGGTACTTGTTACTTGCGTTTATTTGCAAATGTATGCTCACAATAAACTTACCCGTATTAATCTTACCGTAATGTAAGGCTACTTCCCGTACTGTGTAAATGAGCCTCTTGTGAGAAATCATAAAAATCCCGCCCTTTCTCTTATCTGTGGCATTTTGTTTCAATTCTCCAGTTTTTCTTATCAGAGCCATCAGTACGGTCAACGGAGATTACGCTTTTTACGAACCATTGCGAAGAACGTTAGGTCCTACTTGACATTTGGAGGGCCTTCTACAAAAATGCAGTTGTTAAAATGTGTTTTCAAGGTGACCGCTGCCCATAATAACTTGAAAAAAGTTAAGAAAATCCATCGAAAACATTGTGGAAGGGCTAACCAATTACAATTGGTTAGCCCTTCCACAATGTTTTCGATGGATTTTAGCTTTCCTTTCTTAATTTTAACGGACTCAAAACGTCACGGACTGATGGGTGAGATGAGATGAGTTTTGACTTTTTGAGTAGTGTTCTATGCATATATAGGTATAATTATGATACCAAGAGTTAGATAGACTAGACTAGATAGAAAACTCAAAACGAGTCAAATGGTATATTGAGCATTGTTGATAAAATAAAGCAAGTGGAATTACGCATGAATTTCACACACACGTTTGTTCCAAGAACTCTCCTATCACATTCCGTATTGACACAAGCTCGTCGTTTGTTGATACCACATATGAGTATAATTATATATAACAGAATTTGGTATTTTAAGTACAAGGCAGTGCTTGATCGTGCCGTAGGTGGATAGGTAATCATTCAAAAGGTCATAGTTATGTACCTACTCCTCCCGCGCGTCTGACCCGTACCTCGTCCAGCAGCTAGGCAAGGGTAAGTGTAGACACCAAATATCTATTAAGAAAGTATTCACGCTCCAAATAACTTAGTATCTAAGAACACAAAACACTACTACTCTATTATTGTTATTAAATTCTGTCATCCGTTAAGGTTAGCGCATCCGACCCTCTCATTGTGAGCTAGTTTCAATGGTGATCCCATTGTGACCACTAGTAATGACTACTATATTCAAATATTACGGAAATTCGATTATAATTGGACCCGCTATTGTTGTTTGGTAAGAAACGATATGAGGCACACGACAGTTGGAGGTTTCTGTAAAAAGGTCATTTGATATGGAGGTGCCTAGCGACAGTGGTATTGGTATATCAATATCCCTCTTTGAGTATTTAGTAACTTGAGACGCCATAGTTGTCATTTTCTGTACAAAACAGTCTGCCGATTTTTGCGGGGGAGGAGCACGTCAAGTGTATGGCTATTTGTACATGATTTGTACGTAACGTACAAATAGCCATGTCAGATAAACGTCAGTCCATACAAAAGTTTGCACAGTTGTGCAAGGTTTTCGCCAGAGGGGTAAGCTCTGAAAGGCAACTCCGGTTATTAAATGCTAAAAGATATCACTCAATAGTTCGGGCGCACTCCATTCACCACTACTCCAAGCAATAGTTAAGGCACGTTCTAAATACACTGGCGTGGCTCACTCCGCGATTTCGTCGCGTCGCTACAAGTAATTGCGGGCCACACCAATATTGGTGTCTAGCAGTAGTAGTTGCCGCGCACCGCTACGGAACGGACGCCTACTTGCGCTTGCGCCACCTTGCAGTAATATTTGTCGTAATAAACGCATTTTGTTAGAAAACCTTCTGTACCTAGTACTATTATTTATTCTGTGCTAGCGAGGAATCTAAGAAGATATCATGCGCTAGGGAGGGACAATATGATGAGTTGCACATGATGCACCTTAACAAAACCGATGTTTGAAAGCTGTATGTAGATAGCTTTCAAACATCGGTTTTGTTAAGGTGCATCCACACCGCAGTTAACTTTTGTGAAGCAACACTGTACACCTACAAGATCAAGTAACTACCTACCGTGTTGCACAGTGTTGCTCCGAAAAAATTAACTGCGCTGTAGATGCACTTTAGACAGTGAGAAATCTGTTTGTAGTAATATTTCTTCTGTGGTATCGCGTGAGGGATCATACTGGAAATCCTCAGCCGATGGCTTTGTTCAGCAGTGGCTGTTTTACAGCTAATGTGATGATAAAGACGATGGCGACAAAATGAAATGACGAAACCAGCAGTAACATTTAGTATGCGCAGATACTTTGCTTGAGACACAACACATGTCTCAAACGTGAGTATTTTCACTCAATTCCCAAATTACAATTTTCTTAAAAGAAAATACTAGGTAAGTACTGTTAAATAATTATATTTCATGAATGTTACTATAAATAAGTAATTTATTAGAATAAACAGAACTTATTTATGACGTTAAATAAATACAACGGAAGTACGTAAACCTGCAGAGCTAAAAAACTCGTTTTACGTACGAAACAACAAGCATTTAACTTCAAAACAACATTTCGTGCACGCATTATACCCATTACTTACATTGCTCTAAATAGCTAACAATTTAAGTATGAGAACGTTTCTATTGCCGGTAATGTGATAGACTTATTGTTTTCTTTGCAATTATTTAGACATCAACTTTCTACAAAAAAGGTTTTAGAACATGCACTTTTGTACCTCTAAGTATGTTTTGGGAAAGATATGTTGAATAGTAGCGTCAGTTTAAAAGACGCAGCTGTATTCATTTCATCAACAGTTCGCTCATAATCAGATTTATTTTGACACATTCCTTTCTACAATTTTAATGTGTTAGTATATACCTTCGTTGTTCTATAGTAAAGTTGATTAACAGATAGTTGAATTCTATAAAATAAACCATAAAAATAAGACTGGATATTTAACTAATAAGCAAAATATCTCACCACATCTAACGTTATTGTTTGACATTATTGACACGATGTTTACTTATTTGGTAGGATTGCCGTATTTACCTACATTGATGCCAAAATAAAACTTAAAATTAGGTTGGCGCCAAAACAATTAACAAATTACAAGTACCTAAGCGACAATATTAATACTTACAAAGCTATCCACTGAAAATCAGCGTTGTTGCACTATGTGCTCCGACACATGCTGAGTGGTATCCCCTTTGAAACAACAAGTTACAAAACTATAACATTATAGGTATTTAATATCTGTTAACTTTAAGATTGTTGTGTCAAATAAATTATTTTCATTTCATTTCAAAGCAAAGGCTGTCGATACTCAAGTTACCCCAGAGAATAAGAAGCGAAGCTTAATAAAAGCTGGTAAAATCGATATAAATACATCACTGGTCGGTGATTGCCAGGGCACCCGAACGAAACGATTGATTGGACTGTGTGAACGATTATGTGTATTCACTATAGTGCCTCATAGTATGCATTGCGAGTATTGGGTACTGGAGAGCATTTAGACATCGTTAATGTTGGTAGCATGTTTAGAGCAGCAAGAAAATTAAAGAGTTAATATGGCCAGAGAGAAGTAAATTTATGAGGAGTTCTAATATCTGCCGCATGTCTTATTATCGTAGTTAATATGGTGCTTTTAATTTTAGCTGTGTGGATATAAAACTGTTATTTTCCTTTATAACACAAAAAATGTAATTTGCATTCGTTATTTCACAGTTTTTGAAAATAAAGTTATTTTTAGTATTTATGTAGGTACCAAACCTTTTAAATGCGACAATTTTTAAACACTATAACAATCTAAATCCCGCGAAATACACATTAGCTCACTAAACGAATCATTTTGCTAAGTTTATCATGTTAGCAAGTAAATCATACATATTCTCCGCCACCGTATAAAACTTCGTTTCTTACTGTTTATAGATTGCGCCATTACAGACTTCACTCCTCTAATATTTAAAATCACTCCTCTAATATAAAAAAGTATGGCTTAGGGTCTGTTTACACATTGATTAGTGTTTATTGCGACTTCATACATTTTTCACTAAACGCAAGTAGCTTATCCCGTATCCACACTTATCCGTATTAACCTTAATAATTTATTTGTGGTCATATCGTATAAAACATGAAGGGTATAAATAGTAGATTTGCATACAAACAGCAATGTTATTAAACTTATATAGGTAGATATAAACTTTGCAATATGCTTTTACTTTAATAAAGAGCAACATCAACATAAAATTCCCCAGAGAATAGTAAAACCAATACCAATCGTAACTATTATTACATTTGACCATGCGTTTACGCACGATTCTATTTTCAACCGTATCTGTAAACAAATAAAGTGGTTTTTGCTGTAAAATAATAGAATAAGAAACGAGTTAGCAAAAGTGAACGAAGTATGCATATAACTGACCCTAACAATACGCAAGTTATTATTGTAAGAGCACTGAACGTCTTTATTGACACTAAAATACAATGCAGTGTCGTTGTCCGGTTATGCATGTAACATAGTAGAAGATAAACTTAAAAAATATATAGGAAATGCATTAAATTCCTGCGCCAGTGCTTAGGTTTCAATCGATGGAATCTGACAAACCGGTGGTTTTAAGTTAACTTGGCCAGGACTATGTTAATCGCCTTAAACTTTTTTGCCATCTACAATTTTATGGGGCTCATTTCATGTATGTGTCAATAACCTTATGAGTATGACTAAACTTCCAACATTCGCAACGATAGGTAAAGTGATCAACATGTACTACTTAATAATATAACTCTAGTAACACGTTTTGACCGAGTTGCTTATTGAACTCAGAATTTATAATAAGATTGCGATTTTTTTTTGTTTTTGTAAGAGACATAAAGAGCTGCGTATCTCCTCAGCTTTTTCACATTTTCCAATCCGCTAACCTTACGTTTTGGTACTTCACACTTCAATATTATCTTTAAGCGTAAAGCGTCATCTAGCACATCATCCATTTTGTCATTCTGTGGTCCTACAAATATACTGTGAACGTTTAAAATAAATGTACACCTAATAAACTACATACTGACTTATAATAATTATAGCATAGCGACCGGTATACGAAGGCATTAAGCAGTAGCTTAAACTTATTCGCGTCGCAGTGTGGGGTCAACTGGACGCGCATTAGCCTGTAAAATAAGGTTTTATCTTAAACTTGATCATGCACAACTTTACCGAAGTGTCGCATTTGGCTTATAATAATCTTTATAGGTTTGTTGTGACTTCAAAGTGTAAAGGTTAATCTTGTTTCTGGAAACAATTTGTATTTAGTTTATATCCTTACATTTACGAACAATCGATTGTAAGCTTTACTTAATTGGAGATAAGTTATACAAATGGTCACTAACTGTGTCTTCATAAGTAGGATTAAAATATGAAATATTGATTCCCCTTTTCCCATTCCCCTGTACCTTTATACAGGTTACCTACTTACTTAAGTTATATTTAAATATTTAAATATCAGGTGCCAATTCACGATGACCTGACTTATTTGATTGATCCATTATTGATAAGAAATGCTCTTATTCCGAATGTAATTGATCGATGCGGCGATAGCCCGGCGTTAATGTTTTTTGTTTACCGCTTTTTTATACAAGAATCGCGCCTACTTTTAAAAGCTCGTAGGTATATGTTTCTTATAATTTATATAAATTTATACCTACCTTAATTTTCTGGAATAAGGGTGTAAAAATTACTGTTATTTTAAGCGAAATTATTTCTTTTTCAATACTTTGGCCTACATAAAAAACTATAAAAAATACTAAGTGGTTTATTGCCAAAATTGATGCCTTACATATTTGTTTCAAGATTCAAATACTGAAATCAAAGTACGTATTTAAGTGCTAAACCTTTTCTTTCTTTCTCTCTTGGGGCAACAAATCAAGCCTTTTACTTAAATTGAAGACAACCGATAAGTAATTTATACCCCAAGTTAACTCACACTTTTTTGTTTTTGTAATAAAACTTAGTAGCTTAATTATTGTTTACGGCTTGTATAAAAACAAAATGACTAGGCAATTTGGTTGATACACATTTTAACATGGGTCTCATAGCGCGTCGGGACAGGCGAGATGTTTCAACTGATTATATTTAAAGCCAGCTGCAACGGTTAAATGTTTATAATAATAATATATTTGATACGGAGATATGCTGTCATTTCGTTTAAGTTTGACAGTCGGCGTAGTCTATGTTATGGAAGGTAAAGGTAAGGAAAACAATTTCCATGTATCAAAAAGTGTCTATCAAAAAACCTTAAATAGGCGGCGCTACAATACCTAAAATATTTTGATAAAAAATTTCAAATCATTAACAGTGCACTTCACTCCGTCAATAACGCCTACATTCTTAGCTACTCTACTCTACTCTACTCTACTCTACTCTACTCTGAAGAGATTTCGAACTATTATTAACAGCTGACTGCTGGACACTTTTAAAACTGTTCTACCATCATAAGAGATTTCGATCTTCTTTTACTCTATACTCCATGGTCTATGTGACAGAGCGAGAGGACGTTCTATTCCTCACAGTTTGGATTTAAAGTATTTCAGTTTTTAAAGTGGAACATTAGATTCAACCAAAATGGTTTAACCAGTTTTAAGTATTTTGATTGTTTCAATTCAACACCATGCAACAATTCGTAAAAACTAGAGTCGACGCCAATTCTAGGTATATTAATATCCAATCTGATCCTTTAAATAGTTTAAATGATACGGGAAAAGTGCAAAAAATGAAGTAAGAAATTTTATATTACCTACGTTTTTTAGTTCCTAAGCGGAGGTTATCAATACTTTTTAAGTAAACAAAGTAAAAAGCGGATTACTATTTCAAACATTTAAAAACCCAACACAATCCGAATCATAGTCGCTTATAGCGAACAAAACAAAAAAAAACTCTCAACAAGAACATTCACACTGCGACTAGAATTCAATTGCAATATACATAGTAGAAACAAAAGCCAGCGTCGGCCATATTTGGTACGACAAACAAAGCCACAATAAAATATGTAGAACACAGCAAATTTATCGGAAACCACGTGAGGCCGATGCTCGTTGGTCGCATGCATGCCGGGACATGCATTTGATTGGGACGTCACCAATGATTCTCGATCGTGGTTTAATTTTTATTTAGAGACGAATTTTAATATACAGCCAAACAAGCCTCACAGTTTCATACATGCCACTTTGTATGCCTCTGCTCTCGTTGCCTACATCGCTCTTGACTTCTTCTTAGTCGGATACTCTTGTCGGAGCAGTCGTGGTCATTGAGGTCGTTGTACGGCCTTTTTTGTTTTTCCCGCCATGCTTTTCTATTTATTGCATTCCGCACGCACAGATTTAAAGGTGACCCGGTGAGAGCTTTAACTTGGTCGGTCCATCGCATTGAAGGCCGCAATCTGGGCCTTGTGCCATCCACTCTGCCCTGAACAACAAACCTGTCCATGGCGTCGTCTTCCTCGCGCTCTTGGCTTGATTGAATGCTAAATAGAACCCGAATCTTTTAGTCCGAGCGAGCGCAAAGTGCAAGCGTAGTGTCTCCGTTTCAGCATGGGCAAAAATTCTTATATACGTCCGGCTATTCAGCCGGACTTACATCTACAGGTCACATTTCTCAACCGATTCTCGTAAAATTTTGGTAAGCACGTTCGATAATTATGTGGGCTTTTTTTACTAGTTTAAATTTTTGGAAAACTTTAAATGGTTACTCAACTCGTTTGTGTTAAACTGCTACTAATACTTTTGAATGCAAACTGTAGAGTACTGGAAAAGTATTCCATGGTGGTAGATGCGTTGTTTCATCCTACTTCTTTTTGATGCTGACTGTACCTATACTACCCATTGCGCGGCAAAGTCATATTATGATACTTAAGTATTCTGATAAGTACGTAATTGTTCTCTTATTTGAAATCTTGGCCTGAGGGTTAACTGGTAGAGAATGCCTTCTGGCATTAAGTTTGCCTTTTGTACAATTTTTACTGTGCAATAAATAAATAAATAAAAATAAATCTCATGTTTCCTTATTTAAATATAAACGTCTAAAAGCTTAATTATCCAAATGGTAACCCAGGCGCTGCTAATGACAAACATGCAGATTCAAATGATAACTAATGGAAATTAGTAGTATCCAAAATGGCATATAATCAACTAAAAATAAACCTAACGCGTTACTAAATACAGTAGGTTCTTGGATATCGGCGCAACCATCCACATATCACATGCCGAATATTCTAGAAATATGTACATGCAAAACCTAGCGAGCGTTGAAAATAATTAATTTGCTACAAATCCATTACCGATGAGTGCTCTGCCGTGAAACTGTTGGGTAAACAATAACTGGTAGCTGCCGGCGATTTTGAGGCTCTGTTTTTTGAAGCATTGATTATAACGTCAATTTTGGGACTTTTTAAACGCAAAAAGTGATATTTGCTCTTTTTTTCAAGTACGTCTATTTGTATGCTCAGGTAATTGGGACTACGATGAAAGCAGCTATTTTCAAATTTAAAAAGAATGTCTCTTTTTCAGGTAAACAAAGCCCGGCAACCCAATATATATTTATTAAGAGATCTATTTTGCATTTCGTTTGAACATTATCTAATATAAAATGAATAGACCGCCATTGTGGTGGCTTGATAAGAGCATTGCACCTTTACGAGATAATTAGATCTTCTAGACTACATGTTGTCGATTCTATTAGAAATTCGGCTTAGTTCCCGATTCGCCGGATTCTTGTTCCCTCGGATTCTCTTATATTACCTACTCGGATTGTGAATTGTGACGTCCTAAAGAAAATCCGGCGAATGAAGAATCCGACGAAACCCGAATCCAGCGAATCGGGAACTAACCCAAATTCACAAAGTGATTAAGCGTAGTAGTAATTATGCGTGTAGACTGTTGCACTTGCAACGTACATATAGTGCAGAGCCCGTCTGTGAGGCGCGCGAGCGGCGCATTCGCTAGATCTGAGGGCCTACCGCGAACCATGTTCGACGTGTTGCTCCCTGTCACACTTACGTGCGAATCTACAAGTACGACAGAGAGGCAACACGTCGACCGTGGTTCGCGGTAGGCCCTCTGGACGCGTCTTATCACTAAAAGAACCACATTTTCAACCGACTGCAACTAGGAAATTACTGAATTAACTACTAGAGTACGAAATTGTTATCGCAAAGTTTCTAAAGCAAGTTCAGTACCGTTCACCGTAGCTACACTGACCACAAGTGCACGATAAGGGCCAGCGAGCAAATACGAGTACTTTTGTGATTAATCCCGGCTCTATAGACGGCTGCTGTAAAACACCATGTGAAGATTCCGCCGCCGGCTATTAGGCTATATGAGGCCGGTCAGCGAGAAACGATGGTGTTACGCAAGATGAAGAAATCCAGTAAGTAATAAATAATTAATAAATATTAGGGGACATCTTACACAGATCAACCTAGCCCCAAACTAAGCAAAGCTTGTACTATGGGTGCTAGGCGACGATATACACAGTTACATACTTATATAGATAAATACATACTTATATACTTACATAGAAATATCCATGACTCGGGAACAAATATTTGTATTCATCACACAAATAAATGCCCTTACCGGGATTCGAACCCAGGACCATCGGCTTCACAGGTAGGGTCACTACCCACTAGGCCAGACCGGTCGTCATATATCAATAAAGGTTCATAGTTAGAATAATAATAACGAAAATAAGACAGTCAGTGCGCTTTAATAATCATCATCTTCCTCGTGTTATCCCGGCATTTTGCCACGGCTCATGGGAGCCTGGGCTCTGCTTGGCAACTAATCCCGAGAATTGGCGTAGGCACTAGTTTTTACGAAAGCGACTGCAATCTGATCTTCCAACCCTCAGGGTTGAGGGTCAACTAGACCTTATTGGGATTAGTCGACCCCGATCCGAAAAGCGACCGGTATATATCCAATATGGCATGCGTGACACAAACTATTTAAAATGCAAGTCAAAATATGCATTGTTTATTTATTTACGACTTTATTGCACAAACAAATAAAAATGTACAAATGGCGGACTTATCGCAAAAAGGCATTATTTTTGACTTAAATACAATATGATTTGTACTAAGAAAGTTAGCATGCGAGGAGTACCTATACCTATACCTAATTGGCTTATATTTACACTACACAAATCTACAATAGCTATGTTAAACATTTGATATATAGGGAAGTAAATTTCTTTATCAGTCCAATTTTTTTAATACATCCGATGACTAAGACTAAATAACTTAAATCGTTCACAATACCTAAAATAAAGTGGCCCACTTATTAACAGTCCGCCGGACGGTATCGGCCTGTCAGTTAGAACAAAATTTTGACAGTTCCGAACAACTGACAGACCGATACCGTCCTGCGGACTGTTAATCAGTGGGCCCCTTAAGTCACCGGTGATGTTCCAAATAACGCCGTCCACGGAACCACGTCTCGCGCTGCGTTATCGCGATTGCAGCTCTTTGAGCCCCGGGCACGCATTCCTTCCCCGCTTGTGTAGTACAAACTGGAGGAGTTTACAGTTAAAATGCCCGTGCCTACTTTGTGCAGTCAAGTGTAAAAATATTCACAATATCTAAAATAAGTCACCGGTGACGTTCCACATAACACCGTCCACGGAACCACGTCTCGCGCTGCGTTATCGCGATCGCAGCTCTTTGAGCCCCGGGCCACTCGGAACTGCGCACGGATTCCTTCCCCGCGTGTGTGGTACAAACTGGAGGAGTTTACAGTTAAAAATGCCCGTGCCTACTTTGTACAGTCATGTGTAAAAATATGGGTGCACAGATCATACTCAAAAATATGTCCCATAGCTCGCTGACATAAGTGTCAGCGAATTAAGAACTACGGGACATATTTTTGAGCACCTAAGTTATCTCCAACTCCGCTGGTATTTTGGGGACGTTTGTGCCGGGTACTTACCGGATTAGAATACTTATAGGTTTATAGCTTATTATTATGTGTTTTGTAATGACCAATCTCCTTTTAAATTTGACGATGCGTGTTGTGGAGGACATGTGAAAATGTACGCTTTATTTTGACGAAACCTGAGGTGGATGAGCTATCTGTATGATGACGAAGCCTGCGCTGTGGATTTTTTTTGCTTTAAGCTAGGAACGATTTTCAGAATAGTTAATGTTAGTTTATACTTGTTGTATTGTGTACATAATATTGCAATTTTATCAAATAGGTAAAGTAACCTGTAACTGAATCATGCCAAGCTAACTCTACACAGACTTCGCAGTACAAACCGCACTTATAAATAACAATGTTTGATACAATTGCAATATTATATGAACAATACTTGTACCAGTAGATGTTACTCTACCTAAGGTTATGTAAAGGATTTTGTAATTACACAAAGTGCCCCCCTAAAATAATGCAAGCTATTTTTTTTATACAGCTATTTCGGTACTGAAACCCTTAAGCAATGATTCGGCATTATTAATAATTTAATATCGTTCACCCAGTCCGGTCCGATTTGGTTGTAATGTAATGATATACGAGATCAGATTTCTTGAAATAAAATAGCAAAAATAAGAATAAGAATAAAGAATAAGAGGATCCCAGTTAAAGTTTGTTACATTCACATTTTAAAAGTCGGTTAGTATTTATTAACATCACATGCCGATGTTGTTCGTAATATTTTAACATACAGGTGGATTGTATGATGAATTGATAATATATTACAGAATATCGGCAGTGATTGAACACTGCCTAAGGCGACTGCTTGTAATTTGAAAATAGCCATTAACTTACTTGACTCAATCTTGCATTCATGAATACGTGAGTGGTGCAAATTGAAGCAGAAATGCTTTGCAAGAATGTGTAGAAACTTTAACTATCTTAAAAATAATGTCCTAATGGAACAATAAATATCTGGGAGACCGAGCTATGAGCTTTTCTCGGAAAACATATAATAACTCAAAACTGCGCGTTTTTCCAGAGATAAAACCTAGTTAGATCGATTTTTCGGCCCCGAAAACTCCCATGTAGCAAATTTCATCGAAATCGTTAGTGCCGTTTCCGAGATCCCCGAAATATATAAATAAATATATATACAATAATTGCTCGTTTAAAGGTATAGGATTAATCACTCTTTACGACCTCGTTTTTGAGTTATGATACCCATAGTGGTAAGTAATTTATTAACTGCATAAAACAATTAATTCAAAAAATTGTTCCGTTCTTCCTACAATCTAGACTCCACAAACTTTATATGGTAGGTAACCAATATTTTTGACAAATTTTCAAGCTTATCGGCCCCAGCTTTGTAAGATATCATTAAACCATTTATCTAAAGCAGTTACAGAGATGACCTAAAATTTCTAACATCTGATGTCTGACTTATCTTTTCAATTGAATGTTGTTATAGTTTTCCCAACCAAGGACAACAAAACTAAACAAAACGAAACAAAATTCGATAAGTGCCACCCGAGCTATTTATTGGCTATTCCCTAGAAAATTCCTAGCTATCCCATAAAGGAGGCTAGAATAGCACGTGAGTGTAGATCTAAGAATAGATTATCCCAATACACAAAGAGTTTTGATAAAATTGAACTCGCTTTTAGGTTTCCTTACATGGAAAATGTTGTCGCCGTCCAGCACTTGTTTCTATTTTGCCTCCACTAAGTTAAGCAACCGTGTGTTACATTCTAAAAATCTTTCTGAACTGGTTATTGTGCTTAGTTCTTAAAATAAACCATTTAAACCTTAATATAAATTAACTTACCATCAGTCGGCCTAGGTAAGGTGACAATCTTTGATCAAACGCTTTGTGTATCTCTATCACTCCTCCATATTCGTTATCGTACGAAAACGCCTACATGATTATACAGGGTGGCTAAAAAATAAGTGCATGCCCGTTGCCAGGGAGGTTTTGGAATTATACTGAGCGACTTTTACTATGGGACCAACATCAATATCGCGAAACAATTTTGGCTGTTTCATACATTTTGGCTGGTCTATTTTCTATTTATTTAGAAATTTTATTCAGACAACAAGGCCCATATTACAAATACCTTACATCAGACTAATATACATATGTATTTTATAAACTTAAAACTAAACACTATTTAGTCGACAAAACGGCGTGGCTCCGTTGCATGGCTGCTCTTGTGTCGGAGGGTTGTGGTTTCTATGGGAGGGTAATTTTTTTTTCGCGATTTCGGGGTTGGTGCCATAGTAAAACTTGCTCATGCTCAGTACCTATAATCCCCAAACCTCCCTGGCAACGGGAATGCACTTATTTTTTAGTCACCTTGTATAGCTTTTTACTATAATGGCAATTATGAATCCGACGCCACAATAAACTTTTCACATGTCTTACCTACAAAATGCGGCCATGTGAGTAAAACCCGGTGAGCTTATGCAATTGACTGTTTGAGCTAATATTGTACAAACTGTTCGGGCTTGGGAACTTTTCAGTTGCCGGCTAAAGTCAATTTTGCGGTGTTTGAAAGAGATTTTCTTTCAACAAGTGGTCTTTATTTTCAACATTGCAATTCAAAGTTTAGATATAAAGGATCAAGTATTTTATTATAATTTGTTGGCTATGTAGAGTATGTAGACACCGTGTGGGCAGGTATGGGTCAATTATTTTTGACAGTTGACAGTATTTGCCACGGTAAATAGATAGAGTTAGACCACGATAAGTCTGCAACGATTTTGATAGCACACGCAGTGCAAGTGTTATTTAAACGTCATAATTTCATAGAACTTTGACGTTTAAAATAACACTTGCACTGCGTGTGCTATCAAAATAGTTGAAGAATCAGAATCAGGATAATATTGTCTTGGTGTACCTCTAAGTACTACTTACTATGGAATAAATTAATGATTTGTCTGCATTTACTGTTATAATTAATATCATTCTGCAATGGTATCAATGGTGATTAAAAAGTAATGATTACGAAAATATTAATCGTAAGCCAATTATCAGAAGATAAAAAAACACCTGTCTATGTATATATATATATATATATATATATATGTCTGAAGATAAAATAAAACCAGGTGATTATAGATGGAATAAGATTAATGTGGATTTTAATAAATGTTGTTAACTTTTAATAATAAATCGTATTTGGCTTAGATCCCCACGTCACAGGCTAAGCCTAGTGTGGGGATCACTGTACTTCACCTATGTAACATCCAAACTATGAAATAAATATGTTTTGAATTTGAATTTTTTTGAATTTGAATTTGAATTTTACAAGATAAGTATAATAAAATTCCTAGCATAACTGAATATCGTTGAATGGAAGAAGCTGAATTGGAGTGATCTAATATGTTTGTAAACTAAAACAATAAATTAAAAACTGTTTGTTTTAAACCATGTGCTATAAAATTATTATCAAAATGTAGTCGTATCTTTATGGTTTTTATTTTACTGCTATAATACCTATTTATATTGTTGTTTTATTACTGCTTAATACTTAATAATATAATTATCAACTCTAAATTAAATCCATTGAAAAAAAACCGGGCAAGTGCGAGTCGGACTCGCGCACGAAGGGTTCCGTACCATAATGCAAAAAAAAACGAAAAAAAAATGGTCACCCATCCAAGTACTGACCACTCCCGACGTTGCTTAACTTTGGTCAAAAATCACGTTTGTTGTATGGGAGCCCCATTTAAATCTTTATTTTATTCTGTTTTTAGTATTTGTTGTTATAGCGGCAATAGAAATACATCATCTGTGAAAATTTCAACTGTCTAGCTATCACGGTTCGTGAGATACAGCCTGGTGACAGACAGACGGACGGACGGACGGACGGACGGACGGACAGCGAAGTCTTAGTAATAGGGTCCCGTTTTACCCTTTGGGTACGGAACCCTAAAAATACTAGAAGCTACATTATTTTTAGTTACCTACTTGAACTACATACTTAAAATATAAGCCAACACTAATATAAGCCTAAGGTTAGTTAGTAATTAAGTAGTATAATTTATTATAATTTATATTCGTGAATGTTTCAATTATTAAAGCAATAAATGGAAGTGACTAAGACATAGAAGGTAGGATTGTATAGAAGTGGTATACGCGTGCCACCGTGAGGGACAAAACATACGCAAATGCGACACTGTGATTGGTCGAATTCATTTGTTGCCCACCATTATCCATACTAAAAAAAGGTGGGGAACAAATAAAATGTGAGACTGTGACAAGGACAAAGAATAATAGTTCTTTCGCTGCTACTCCTACTGAAAGATACATAAGACTATCCCGTTCTGTCAGTTACCCCCACCACTCATGCCAGATCCAGGTATATCCTAGATTCATGGACTAAGATTGATGTGTTTAAATATAATATTATACTTAATTCGACACTAATTTTTATAGACACTAATAATCGAAACTACGTAGGTACTTATTTTTTAAATAGGATTGCTCTTAAGTTTCCCAATGTTATATAGGTACCTACGGTTGTTATGCATAGTTGGACAAAAGTAAATAAACTTTTTTTTTTATTTACTAATAATATGTGGCTTTCCATCACAAAGAGGATGTTTCAAACAGACATTCTGATCAAAAGGTCCTTATATTTTTGCACTTGAAACATAAGGACGTTTCTCTGATGGAAAGACACTTAGCCAAGTACGTACGGAAAGGTGAAATACTTATACAAAACTTTATAAAGAAATGATTAAATAAAATGTATAATTTCCTAAAATCGGTGAATAGGTAAACAAACACATAAAATTTATTAAATGTCTTTATTTTGCTTAATTTTATGGCTTTCCAAGGCAAATAATTTCGAAACTGTAATCATAAGCAAACTATATAATGATTACCGCCATGATATTGAATAGATAAACGATATAATAAAAGTATGTTGCTGTTTCATCACTGGTTAGTTAACAAGATATAACAAAACTCCTAGCATAACTGCGAACGATCCTTGAATGGAAGAAGCTGAGTTAAAGTAGCCCAAAGCACGTCCTTCCCTTATTAAGGCTAGCACTGAATCCCAGATTTCTTCGTTGTTGGGTAGAATTTGCTCGGCGGGTAGGAGATGACCGTATTCACCTCTGTCGCGTAATTCGTAGATGTATGTAAGAGGGATACGTAGTTTTTCTTTTACCCAATCTACACTAGTTCCCGTTGCTTCATCTAAAAGAAAACAAGTTACATTCACAAAACATTTTAGATAACTTTTATTGGTGACCGTACTTTAACCATGTTTGTCTAGCTATGAAATATAGCTCTTTTTTAAATGTCTAGATGAAAGTTTACTCAGATAAGAAAATATGATTACGAAGCAAAGTTACTTACAAATTACTTCAGCCACATTTCCAGCTACATATGGCGTTCCGTAACGTACTGTCAATGATCCTATTGCTCTTCGGGCAATTTTCACCTGTACAATATTAAATTTCTTAAACAAAAAGTAACTCTAACAAAAGAACTATAATATAACGTAGAAATTCAAATGGTGGTTTAATTTGCGTTGCATCTAGATTGCAGAATCGATCACGGCTAATTATAAATAGGGATAACTACAGTAAGTAGGTACGACGAAAAGTATACTGTCACATTTGTATACAATGCAAAATTATACATTAGAATATTACCGAATCTTCATAATTGTCCAACGGTTCAGTAGTATTTCCGTAAGGGACCATAAGCATTTGTCCCGAAGAATGGAAACTGATGTACATTTCCATATTATCTGCAACGCTTTCTATGTAGGTAGCTAAAGTACTAGCTTCAGGTTCGGAAAACGGTCCAGTGCCGGCATAGTTGTTGCTGATAGGATCGTCGCTAGAACTTTTAACTGCAAAAAAATGGTACATATTTTTTTTTTATATTAACTTGACACGTGTTAATATTTGCCTAAAATAAATAAAGAAAGACTTAAATTGGATTTTTTGACTGTAACATTCACACGTGCTTTTGTCATGTACTTTTTTTGCGAAAACATTTTTTTTCTTTGTATTTTCGACACAATTTTTGTCTTTTTGCTTTCCTAATATGCATTTATATCGATTTTAGAAATTGAATAAATGTTATACTTACGCATCCAATTACTGTCCCAATTCCTGTTTAAATCAATACCAAATTCAGTTCCAACGGGACGCCTGTTTTTACGCCATAGTCTGTACTAAAAAAACAAAAAAAAAAACAATGCCAATCGTGGCTCTGACAAAAACAAAACATTTGAAAAACTTATTTATACTTTAATCAAAAGCTAGTATAGCCACCAAGTGGATGCTGCAAAAGAAGCGCGGACGTGGCAGGGCCAGACGGCGGAACGACTTCTAGACACATTTCTCGGTTCCTGACCGGAAAAAGCACAAAAACGGGAGTTATGGAGATCAAGGGAAGAGGCCTTTGCCCAGCAGTAGGACACTATCACGGGCTAAGAAAAAAAATCAAAAGCTTACGTCTGTCCAAGTCCAAACATATCCATCAGGGTTAGTGCAGGGAAATATGTACCAATCAAAATCTCTGGCAGCTGCTTGAGCTTCAGGGTCCTCACTGTACAAAAGCTGAGTAATAATGTAGTTGACTGTTGCGTAAGATATCCATTCTCTGGCGTGTATGCCTCCTTCAATAAATATGGTCTTTCTGCCACTACCGTGAGAAATTTTAACTCCTTTAATTTCTCTTCCTTCATATGACTCTCCTCCATTGATTAATGTAACAATATCACTGTTGGCAGCAGCAATGTCATCAAGCCAAGCGTATATGTCATCTAAAGGAAAGTAGGCATCCCAAGTCATAGATTGCACATTGCGTTGAATATATTTACCGTGTTTCTCGTTGTCAATTACCCTGTTAACATAAACTTTTAGTTTAACACTAGTTACAATTACATCATTTGTTAGGGTTCCGTACCCAAAGGGTAAAACGGGACCCTATTACTAAGACTCCGCTGTCCGTCCGTCCGTCCGTCCGTCCGTCCGTCTGTCACCAGGCTGTATCTCGTGATCTGTGATAGCTAGACAGCTGAAATTTTCACAGATGATGTATTTCTGTTGCCGCTATAACAACAAATACTAAAAACAGAAAAAAATAAAAATTTAAGTGGGGCTCCCATACAACAAACGTGATTTTTGACCGAAGTTAAGCAACGTCGGGCGGGGTCAGTACTTGGATGGGTGACCGTTTTTATAGATAATGGTACGGAATCCTTCGTGTGCGAGTCCGACTCGCACTTGCCCAGTTTTTTTTAAGTTTCAGTAAGACCTTCATATTATTTTATTAAGAATCATTCATATTTTACTTACGTTTGTATATTTTCAATAGTAACTTCAGCATCTATACTATTTGCTTTTAATATATCATCAAACGTTTTTCTGTACCCAGGTGATGTAACTACACTGACTAATTCATTCACACTCACTGGATCTTCGAAAAAATCTAACTGGGGGTTAGAAAGCATTGAATTCAGTATTTCGAGTTCTTCGACGGTACTCGGGTTTACCCTATACAGGGCATAATTGGTGAAATTAAACTTTTCGCTATTTGCATAGCTACTTAGTAAAAGCAAGGTAGCCAGTAGTTTCAACATATTGTTCTGGAAAACATAAGTCAAAATCAAATACATAGGTATGGTGATTACTCGTGTAAGTACTTTTTGTTATTAACCTCCTGAGTCTCCCTTGTCATTATTGCAGTTTTGAATTTGGAACCTTCTTGTATTCCATTTTAATTCAAAATTCGATTTGGATTAAATCCTTTATAAGGGCGTCAGGGACTCAGGAGGTTAAAATTCATGTAAAAACCAGCACACAAAAAAACTGATTGAAACTACGGGTGAAACTAGGGCTGGCTCATTCCTAGCCCAAAGAATAGGCAAAGCTATTAACATGGGAATGTAGCCAGCCTTATGGGCACCCTTCCACAGGGGACAGATCTGGGGGACCTAAGATAGGTGGATAAGTTTTATTTATTTTATTAGTTTTAATTTATTAAGTGTAAACTAAATTTTAATAATAGTTTATATGTAAGTGTTATTAATTAAATAAAGTTATACTCATAACAAATATGTAATAAAAATAAAATAGATTAATTATTTAAAATAAAGGTACTTACTCGTTTGCAATATGTCTATGTACTAAAATAATATGTATTAATATCTCCTATTAAACCTAATTTAATAAAACTATTATCAAATTAGGCTTATCTTTATGGTTATGGTTTTACTGCTATATGTTATTGTATTTTTGTTAATACTGATAATTAATACTAATCATAAATTACCTTCAGATATCAAAATAGGAAGGTCGATCAAGGTAAGTGAGACTGGCCATCACATTGGGCCTGTTTAAACATTGATTAGTATTCATAGCGAGTTCATACTTTTGCCACTAAAGGCAAGTAGCAAGTAGCCTCCAAGTTGGGGCCTCCCAATTTGAAGGCCAGTCACACTTACCCCTATGCCACACTTACCAGTATTTACCATAAATAATATAACAGATTTTGTTTTGACATGAAACCTTAAAATTATTACGAAAGCTCTTTTCAGTGAAATATTATTAAGTAACGTATATTTTTACAATAAATTGGTATACCTAATATAATTCGTTGATAAGATTGGTTATCCAGATGTGCGAGATTACAAAGTAAATTGGTTTGTTTACATTATTCACAATTTCAATGGAACTGCACTTTAAATCTAAAACTGTACACTGCAATATAATTTTGCGTATAACTAACAGGTGCAATTTTGTGCGTCTAAAGTGTGTAAGGATAAATAATTCATCATCATCTTAGCTGAAAGACGTCAACTGCTGGACAAAGGCCTCGCCCAAGGATCTCCACAACGTACGGTCATTCGCTGCCCTCAACCAACAGTTTTCCGCGACTTTAACCAGATCGTCGGTCCATCTAGTCTGGGGCCTTCCCACGCTGCGTCTTCCATAAATAATTATTTTATGGGAATGTCAAATATTGGTAAATTGAAAACGATGTAAAAATCTCCACTAAAATAGCTTTTTCCATAAAACTATTTATTAAAAATTTCAATAAACCAACTGAAACACAATTAATCAGTTAATAATAATTTATTGCTTCTTATTTCAGCCTACAGCACATTAATAAATTTTGCCTCTCTGATGATGGCTATGACTGCATCGTAGGTTTCCTCACAGGAGGGCAGCACCTGCACAACGGGCAATACATGGCCCCAACCGATATTGTCCCTCAGCAAGAAAGTAGCTGCTACTGGAGGTCTGAACCTGTATTTGGCCCAGTCGACGAGTACGCCCGTGGCTCCGTCTAGAAGAAAACAAATCAATGAACTTCAATGAAGGTTGGGATCCGTTAACCAGACATCAGTGGTAGGTATCTTTTAAAGATATAAATAATTCTTAGTAATTCACTAATGAACCTATCGATTCTGTGATTTTACTATTGTTACATATACATTACTATTTTTCTATTCCAAAATTCTTAAAGATAAACGGATTTTATACCTTATAATTATTATAACAGTGTCTTACCATGAACTGTAGCGGAGTTACCAACTAAATATTGAGTGTCATATTTCACAGCTAACGAACCCATTGCTCTTCGTCCGATAGTAATCTGGAATCATATTTAATGTAACGAATACTTACTAAAAAATAAAATATAACTGTTAAACAATTGAAAATACATAAGTACATAATTATAATAATGCGATATCCTAAAAGTAAAAAAAAACAAAGGCTTCTAACAGCTGTGGCTGGATTTAAAGGAACATCTTTAGCTTTCATGCCTGACTCCATAACGTCTATATTTGCCGCAAAACTAAGTCAGGTCATAATGCCATCTCTTTCACTCTTGGTTGGTCTTATCAAGAGTAAAGGAGATAGCATTATGATCTCAGTCGCCAGTTAATTTTGCGGCAAGTATAGACCACCCAGCCTCGGAAGTCACCGCGATTGTGGAATGACGTTGCTCCAGTATCCTGAAATCTTATAATCTTCGCCTTGGTCGTTTAACTATAAGCAAATAATGTTTTTTCTACAATACACAATCAATGTATTGGACTGTACCGACAGTTTTTTGGCGACGGAACCCTTTTGGAAAGCAAAATTTTTGACGGAGCCCCAAAATTTTCGTTTGACAAATTAACTGTGGACGAGAAATATAGGAGCGCTGCATGTTTATTGATTTGTTTTCGCGTTTTCTCGCGGAACCCCCACAGAGACTTTGCCCTAGCCTAGAGCCCTGGTGGTGCGCGTAGCACACTGAGAATGGCTGATCTGGATAATTGTAACAAAAAAATTATGATTTAAATTTGCTAACCATCTCATCGTAGTTGTCCAGTGGCTCTGTCGTGTGAGCGTATGGTATGACCAATCTTTGTCCAAATCCTCTGAAGGACAAAACTGCGGCTAAATTGTGACCAATAGATTCTATGTATCTGGAGAGAGCACGGGTCTCTGGTTCAGAGAAAGGGCCAATACCGATGAAGCTGGCTTCGGCTGGGCTGAAGCTTCCACCGCGAACTGAAATAGAATAACCGGGTCTCTATTGTTTCCCAAAAAGTTTTAAGTCATAATGTATTGTTTGTCCGCATTTTCGTTAGTCATAATTTGTTTGGTTCAGAAACGCGTAACTTTACAGGATTGCCATAAAACAAACCTAACCTATCTATAGGATGATAACCTTACGAAAATCCTGAAGAGTTAACGGTTGCAGTTTTAGGACTAATGATAATATAACAAACAATACATTATGACTTAAAACTTTATGTGAAACAAAGGGACCCCAGATTAACCACCTAATAAGTGGTTATATGTAATTCTCACGAAAAACGGGGAGAGGTACAACAGACGCCATTTTTGCACTTCGCTATCTGTGCCGATATAAAAATACCGACATGCCAAAAAGAACCTGCATATGGTGTTTGTTGACCTCGAAAAAGCATACGACCGAGTACCCCGAGAGGTTTTGTGGTGGGCTCTGAAAGAGAAATGCGTGCCTGGGAAGTATATAGAGCTAATTCGGTCGATGTACAATCGATGTTGTACACGCGTCCGGTCAGCTACTGGCACCACTGACAAGTTCAGTGTCACGGTAGGCTTGCACCAGGGATCGGCTTTAAGCCCTTACCTCTTCCTGCTTGTTATGGACGCTCTGTCGTCTGACATACAGGAGGAGGCACCCTGGTGTATGCTGTTTGCCGATGACATTGTGCTTGTTGGTGAAAACGAACTCGAGGTGCAGAGCAGACTTGAGAAATGGCGGCAAAAATTGGAGAATGTTGGCCTGAAGATCAGCAGATCTAAAACAGAACACATGTTCTGCGATTTTGGCAGTCTCTCCAGTTTTGCTGCCATTGAACTCGACGGCGTTACATTGCCGGTCTGCTCCGACTTTAAGTACATCGGTTCGCTAGTACAGTGCGATGGCGATATTGACCGTGACGTGAAAAACCGGATTAGCACAGGATGGATGAAATGGCGACAGGTTACGGGAACCATTTGCGACGCCCGAATGCCTCTTCGGTTGAAGGGCAAAATTTATAAATCAATCATAAGACCTGTCGTCATGTATGGATCAGAGTGTTGGGCCCTAAAGGTGACGGATGAAAAGAGAATGCATGTAGCTGAGATGAGAATGTTAAGATGGATGTGTGGCGTGACGAGAATGGATAGGATAAGGAATGAGTATATAAGAGGAAGCCTGAAAGTTGCACCCATAACAGACAAAGTAAGGGCAAATCGCCTAGCGTGGTACGGGCATGTGATGCGGAGGGATGAAAGTCATGTGATGAGAAAGGTATTACGAATGAATGTGGAGGGAAGTACGAGAAGAGGAAAACCGAGGAAAAGGTGGATGGACTGTGTGAGAGATGATATGAAACGAACGCAAGTGAGTGATGAAATGACGGGCGACAGAGAGGTGTGGAAGAGAAAGACATGCTGCACCGACCCCAAGTGAATGGGACAAGGGCAAGATAATGATGATGTAATTCTCACGACAAGTTAAAATAATCTGGATTTCTTAGTATTTTCCTAGTTAAATTATAAAGAATTCTTCCGTATCGCAAGCATTAAGGTTTCTATATCAAATTCATATGGACGGTATTCGATTTGTAGTTCAGTTGCAAGATAAAAAGCAACCTGTTTTGATTAAGGAACATTAGAATTAACTTACCTCCCCATTGAGAGTTCCAGTTTCTTGTAAGATCAACTCCAATCTGGTTGCCCCTTTGTGGTGTGCGGTTTTTAGTCCATAATCTGACCTGTGTAAAATAAATATCAGTTATTTAACTATAAGAACGGATAAGTAACATTGAATTTAAATTTTTTTTGCAGATTTGACAGCTCGCGACTTAAGTCAACGCCTGTAAAACAGCTGATATTTTCTTACACTGTTATCAGAAAACTCAAACCCATCAGGGTTGACACTGGGGAATATATGCCACTCGTAGTCCTGCGAAGCAGCCAATGCATCAGGGTCATCTCCGCGAACCAGCTGGTCCACAATGTAGCAGACTACGGTGGGAGACAGCCAATCGGCTCCGATCTGACCGGCTTCGAGAAAGAATGCTGGTCGGTTAGAGTTTCGGGATATCTTGATGCCGGTAATGTTTCTTCCTGGAATGTAAATAAATAACAGGTAATAAGTATGTTGAATTTCATTAAATCAGGCTTAAATAATTATAATAATTCAGCCTATATACATCCTACTCCTGGGCACAAGCCTCCTCTCATGCGCAAGAGGGCTTGAGCTATAGTCCCCACGATAGCCCAATGCGGATTGGGGACTTCACATACACCTTTGAATTTCTTCGCAGATGTATGCAGGTTTCCTCACGATGTTTTCCTTCACCGAAAAGCTAGTGGTAAATATCAAATGATTTTTCGTACATAAGTTCCGAAAAACTCATCAGAAAATCAGACTTATTTAAAGTTTTCAAAGAGTGTTGGTTTTGAAATTGCACATTTATGCAGTTACGAGTAGGTAGAGGTACCTAAGCATATTAATCAACTAGGCACATAGTTCAACAAGTGGGCCAACGTTGTAACGAAGATCGCAGGGAACCGTTGAATGAATACAATGATCCTGTGGTGATTTCCGGGGAAGATGTTTTGTCCAGCAGTAGGTATTTCTTTCATCAGATAATTCTTTACGATTACAATTTTTGCTTTCGTTAACATATAAATAAATATTACCCAGATCAAGCCATACATTTAAAGTTATCAAGTTTGATGGTATAAATGTCTATTTGCTGCTCTCAAATATTGCCTTGTTTAATTACGCTTGAGTATCCTTTACTTTCGGGTACATGAAGGACCTTTTGTATATGTCTGTGTATGATCCTTTTACTCGATTGGTAATTCAATTGATGTAATCCTTACCTTCATGTGAAGTTCCAGCAGTGACCAAAGTAACGATATTACTGTGCTCCTCCGCAAGGTGTTGGAACCAGTTATTGATATTCTCAAGAGTGTGGTAGCCTTCGAAGTGCATGACAGGCTCACGTATCACACGAGGACTGCGTTTTTGTCTGCTATGCACTTGAGCGTCGATGGCTCTGTAATAGGAGAAGCAGAGTTTCAGAAATATTTTGTTTTAACGTAGATTGTTTGACTGACGTAGATTAAATGTGTATGATTGATAGACATGATTTGTGATAGACTTATTCAAAAAGATGTATGAAGTTTTAGCAAACGCATCTTACACATTTAGTTAGGTCTAATTAAATTACAAATATTATATTGGTAAACATACACAGACATACTTCTACAATACTTCATACATTGAATAAGAGAAATATATGATGTTATATGATAAATCTAACTAAAAATTTAAATATGAAATAATTATATGACAGCGCCATCAGGTCCCACAAATCCTTCACAGAATGTTGCTGTTAAACCAATCGATTAGAATTAATAAATAACATATACATACAGTCATACGCCAAAACACTCACAAATCTCCTCTTATAATTATCATTTCAAATACATAAATTAATAAAAAGTATACATTCGTCTACTGGAAATATTTTAAATACTTACTCTTGAATACTATCCAGCATAACCTCATTATGAATATTCATTTGCGTCAAAGATTTATTTAAATCGTCCTTCTTCTCAGGAGGGGCCACAACACTCACATATTCTCCCACTCTAGTAGGAGGCCTCCAGAAATCCAATTCCTTGTCATTATATTCCAGATCCTTAAGAAATTGAACCTGATGCTCACTCTGAGGAATTATCTTGTACAACGCGTAGCCATCGTACCGAAACTTTTCAGCACTACTCAAACTAAAAATTAAACTTAATAAAACTAATTTCAACAACATTGTTTAAAGTGCCACTGAACTTATTAAACAATGTTAAATGAACTAGATTTTAGTACTACTAACGTTAATCCGATTGTTTAGCAAACTTTTGTATAGCGTTGTGGTAACACTTTGTTAATAGACATAAGTGTGAAATTGCATTAAATGGTCCGCTATTGATGAATGGGCACTGTAGTATCTAATCGATTTGTTATCACTAATCTAAATAGATTGAGCATTCTTGTTAGGAAATTATCGAAAGCTGCGATAAGAGTGTCAATGTATATGCATTAATTCCAATTTCCCTACATGTTGGAATGGATTTACCGTTAATAAAGAAATATACCTACTCCTTAGATAGATAATGGGTCCGAAGTAAAACTTACCCACCTATCAAAGGTCCCCCAGATCTGTCCCCTGTGGAAGGGTGCCCATAAGTCTGGCTACATTTCCAAGTGAATAAAAATATCCCAATAGATCTTCATTGTACGTAGTTTGAAGTCATTGAGATTCAATTAAAAATTATAATTTGATGGCAAAAAGATATACGACAAGGAAAGTATTGCCAGGTTCGTATTTTTCAGTTCTTAGTAATATTATTGATATCATTTGTTTTCATCTTATTTTATATTTTTTAATGGTGCCAAATTATAACTGCATTTTATTCTCCAGAGGTAAACTACTATAAAATATCCTTTTTAGGTACCTAAAGCGGTATTCTGGTTTTAAAATCTGTTAAGGTTTTGATATTGATATGATTTGATCGCTCCCGCTAATTTTTGCGTGGAATGCATCGAAAATTGTGTTGTTTGGCATTTCGCTCACACTTATGAAAATAAAAATCAACAAATCGTAAAATCAGAATACCGCTCCTAATATTAATCTGACCGTAAATCTCTACTGGCAAATGCACAGGCCATTATTTCTCATTCCAACTCCCACTACAAGTATAATCGGAAACTGGAAGGCTATTTCCGTCGCATAATAAATCCGCTAATGAGCAGTCGCAATTATAATAAAGATGGCCGTCGCGCGTAGCCACAATGACAATTTGTTGTGAGCAGAAGAGCGCGAATTCGGAAGATTGATCGTTCGGACATAGCCGTTTCAAAACAGTACGCGGAACGTAAATGGAATCCCACTAGTGTGCGGCACTGTGCGGCACAAGCATATTCAGTACCTACAAAAATGCTTGTGCCGCACAGTGCCGCACACTGCTGGAATCCCGCATTAAGGTCTCAATATCTGACACCTTTTGTCGCGTCTATTTCTATTTATTTATATGCATTACTATTGAAGTCATCAACTAATAGAGATGTACTGGCATATTAACCTCCCTCAATCGACTTTAATCGTCTACTAGTAAAATGAGAACAGTAAAATTTGTAGCCAAGATTTTTGCAGATAATTTTTTTTTTTAAATCGTCTGAATAGAACAAGTATTCCATTTTCTTAGTGTGCTAAAGGGTTAATAATTGGGACTGCCGACTTTTAAATCGATCGCAGATTTGTTAAGTTAACTAGCCCTAAAGTTAGAGTAAAAAACTCAATGTTTAACAATTTTCTGATGTCAAAATAAAACTGACAAACCGCGTCATGGTTAACATATCGTGACGAATGGTAACAATTAAAAGGTACTACGCAGACTATGCTGCACTCACTATACGCATACTGCTATCCATCTACTGTGCAGTAATTAGCCCCGCATCGGTGGCTAAGCGAGCTCTTTACTGTTCATTTTTAACTGTTGACGTTTTGACAGGTGGGCTACTCTCGGAAATTAACAGCTGTCGAACTTGGCTGTCAAAGTTTCAGTAGCGGGAAACGTGACTTGTGTAATTTATATTCTATGTATTGATCCTTTTGCTCGTCATATTATCATTCTTTGTGCAAACCGGTTAACATTTGACAGGGCCTGATTAAAAAAAAATTAAAACCGTACAACACTGCAATCAGTCTAGCAATGTGTGAAAGTTAACTAACTGCCAATATCAACATGTACAATTCTCAATCAAAACGTACCACTTTATCGCTTAGCACAAATACCAAATTTGCTTGTATCTTTATACGAACAACCTGTCAGAGCGTTATAGCAAGCGACAATGTGGTACCTTTTGATTGAAAACTTTTTTTTATATATTTTAAACAGACTAAATCATCATCATCATCATCATCATCTCAGCCATAAGACGTCCACTGCTGAACATAAGCCTCCCCCTTTGGGGGGTGAATGCCATAATCGCCACGCTTGGCAGGCGGGTTGGCTATCGCATTTGAGTACACCGAATTTGAGGGACGCTGCTGCCCGTCCACCGGTGGTCTTGGACGTAGTTTAAGGACATATCCGGGTCCAAACAGACTAAATGAATTACTATAATTTACTTAATATATATATGGACCTAACTTCAACAAATGGTAAAACATTAATAGGTACTGTTGCCAAAGTTCCAAGTCGGTAAATTCTTCCAGGTATCATTTATTAAGAAAATAAGAACTGTCAACTCAACTCACTTTTGCTCCAGTAACCAAGTGGGTGCAGATACATTTTAGTCCATTTCCATGTTTAGTTTTAGCCATCGATCCCTGCGGTTGCCGTAATTTGCGGATTCAGTATCAGCGGCAGACGAGCGAAAAACAGACACACTTTTGTGCAATTGAGCAGAACAATTAAACGGGCACGCATTTGTGGACATGGTAATTAATTATGTGGATAATTTTATGACATGTTGGAGTGGCAATTAGTTCAATCACATAGCAGTGGGATTTGGCTATAAGTACTTAATTGATTTTGAAAAGCTTTGTGTGATTCCTATTAATTGTAATTATAAACACTAAAAGCTGGTCAGACTTGTGCCACAACGAATTTGTCGATCTTCGAATCTTGTAACTTGTAACATGCGGATGTCACTTTTTGACAGCTTTTGTTAGAAAGGGGTTTCCACTTGTATTACAAGTTACAAGCTTTTGAGAAAGAAGCCCCTAGACGTAGAATTTGTTTCAATACAACTCTTTGATTCGGTTCAGAAATGCGCGGTACGAGTACGTGTAGTTGCCGTTGCCGATCCCAAACTTACAAAACAAATGGAACTGATTAAGTTAGAAATAAGTGTAAAGAAAAGTGCTAAGACTCGTATAATGAATCGTGCTCAAAATAATGACATATTCACGGTAGTTTTCACCACCTTTCCGTTCACTATTGGCATGGCGATCACCTCCACAGTCTGGATCTTGAATGGCCGCGCAAATCAGAATGAACTGGCTGCCGAGGTTTCATAGGTGGTTCTTTAAGAAAAAATATACCGTACAGGGTTATAGGGGTACAGTCACCTTCAATAACATGTTACTCTTCGAAGGCCGCAAAAATATGTGACACGCTCTTATGGCTCTACAAATAAGATGGTGTCAGATATTTTTGCGGCCTTCATTGTGTAACATATTATTGCAGGTGACTGTACACTTGTACAGGGTTAGTTCTTGGTTTAAGAGAGACTATAATTTCACTCCGTTCCGCTCCGGGTGGACACTGTAAAGAAGGCCTGCTACGGATCTACACAAGCGCCTATTATCAGGAAGGCGGAAAATCTTGCAGAATGGAAAGCCTTGGTGCACAAAATAACGACCTCAAGTGGTCGTGACCCTCAGTTATGAGGAATCGAGGAAGAAGAAGAGTTTCAGTCATATTTTCGCTGTTTTTCTCCAGTAATAACGCACGATAACGACATAAACAAACTGCTCATCGTTTTTGAGCCGCAGACCGCAGTCCACACCGCGACCGCTGCTAATTGTGATTAATGGCCGCTCACTCGTCGCCGCGTCGTTTGTCTTTCGCGACAGACATTTACTTTTCACTCTGAGGTTGCTGAGCGATTGGAGGTTTTCTTAAAGAAAATACGAGATGTGTTAGACGGGAAATTAGGTACTAAGGCTGCAGTATCTCACGAATTGGCTAGGACTTTAATCATCTTTATGGCATCTAAAAGCGCATAAGTAATGATACTAGTAAGTAGTACATAAATGGCCAAAATAGTGAAGTGTAAAAATTCTTTTGAGAAATAAAGATTATGAACCGAAAACATGCTGTCCGAAGTATTATTATTTTATTAAGTAGGTAATAATGAGTATACCGGGTGTGGTAGTGGCGAGCTTGGCAGATGCAGAGTCAACTTGGAGTGCTGGAAATCCCGGCGAGAGCCCACCTACCGAAAAAGCCAGCCAAGCAGCCTGGGACCTGATAAAAATAAAAACAACCCACAAATCCCTTTTGGACAATAACTCGAATCCCCGCGACCGTGCTAGACTGCTCGCAATATCGGAACCCGAGTCAGGGCATTGGCTGCGCGCCTTGCCTTCGCGGAACATTGATTCCCTTTTAGACCCGGCGTCACTGCGCTTAGCCGTATGCCTCAGGCTAGGTTTGAAAGCCTGCGAGCCACACGCTTGCTCCCGCTGTGGAAACCATGTTGACGCTTATGGGCACCACGGACTCCACTGCCAATCAAGCGCCGGCCGATTTTATAGACACACGGCTCTAAACGACATAATCCGCAGAGCACTCGGTACCGCCTCCATACCAGCAACCCTGGAGCCAGTCGGTCTATCTGCGGCGGATGGCAAAAGGCCCGACGGCTGCTCGCTCGTACCCTGGTTCCTGGGGCGGCCCCTGGCGTGGGATGTAACATGTGTTGATACGCTGGCCCCATCCCACGTCCTGGGCTCTGCCAGGAGGCCGGGGACGGCAGCAGACGACGCCCAAATTACCAAGTGTCGCAAATACGCATTCTTGAAACCGAATTATGTATTTGCAGCACTTGCAATTGAAACTCTCGGTCCCTGGTCGTCAGACACCAAAAAACTAGTAAAAGAAATTTCTACCAAACTAGTCTGGGTGTCTGGCGAGTGGCAACCTACGAGCTGCCCCTTTTTTTGCTCAAAAACTCAGCCTCACTGTGCAGAGGGGGAACGCGGCCAGCGTCCTGGGAACAATGCCACAGGCTAATTTAGGGCTAGATCTATGATTTATTTATTTATTTTGTTATTTAATCTCTGTTTTATTAATAAAAACCAATAATGAGTATTTAATGTCAAAAATTAATTTAAATAATTACCAAACTGAAAACGAGCGGCAATTATTTCAAAACCCAAATCAGGTTATAGTTATGTGCTGAAACTCACGGAGTTATTTTTTATTTTTCGGTACCACTTACTCCTAGTGACCTCACACTTCTATTTTTATAATTATCCTATCTAATCAAACTAATAAATCAAGACGCACACTAACAGGGCAACCTTGTACTATACTACCAACATCTCATCCTCGCTTATGATTTACTTAACATAGTTCCCATTTTCGCATAATACGCAGCCACATAGGATTTCGACTTAAATCCCCAATACAATTTGTCCGAATGGCAGAAACCAATCTCGATAATTCAATACCCAAGTCTAGATCCGAGTCACTCCGAATAACACGATCTGTACAGTCAAGTAACAAATCGAAGTAAACCAGAGACAAGTATCGAAATCCCAATTACAGGCAGAGTTTGGCGCTAGGCCAACGGCTGATGTGCTTAAAACAATAGCAGAACATAGCGCTGATTCCATACCAGCAAGTTAAGTTTCATCTTACTTACAGTTCACTATCCCTTTCCAACTTCGGAGCGTTATTGAGACCAAATATAGTTCGAATGTATTCATACAGCCCGAAATACAGAATGAAAGTCTTTCGATACGTAATAGGTACGTTAGGACATGAATAAATGCGTCCATTTGATCGATTGCTTTTGAGAGAGCACACGAAGGCTTGGCTACTTTGGTTTAACTAAGGCCGGACGTTTATGGGTGAACGAGTTAAGGGCTGGCTTTGCCACTGATTTAAAGTCAGTAAACGGGGAATTTCGAAACAGCTTCAAGTTCCTGTTTTCAACCTAGTTTATGTGTGGTATTGTTGTTAGAGTCTGTGCGGAAAGAGAAGAGGCGTGAAATGTAGGGGAGCCCATACATTCTACGACTCTTCTCTTTCAGCAGACCCTATCAGCGTGTGTTTTCCGTACACATAGAGTATCAACAATGCATGTAATGGCTCCTCTTCACCTTGGGCCAACGCCAACGCCAACGCCAACGAGGGACGCAGCCATGCGGTAGAATGAGATAGCAATATCACTTGCTCCCTCTAACGCATAAATGCGTCCCTCGTTGGCGTTGGCGTTGGCCCAACGTGAAGAGGAGCCATTAGGTATTCGACAATTGTGTAAGAAAATGTGAAGTATTGCAAGTAAACAACATGTAATTGAATCATGTTTTTGAGCTCCCTCCATTTATTAATATGTTTTTTTTTCACGATAATTATCATAAGTAACTCAATATTTTTTAACGTTAGTTTGAAATTATTTATTAGTGCATACAAACTTAATATAGAGTGTACATAACTAGGAAAAAAAACAAAATTAAATAACTAACCATTTACAATATTTGAGACAAATACATTTTAGTATGAGTTAAGCGAGGGAGCGTGAGCTGGTGGAAATAATAACCTAAATAGACTTTAATTAAGAACATGCTGAGCCTGAGTTGGCTTGTAATAACATGCAGGTACAGTGAAACCTGTTTAATTGGCACCTGGATAAATGGAAAACCTCAATAATTGCAACCAAAAGTCCGGTCCCGGTCCCTTGAGACCAAAAGGCCTCTATAATTGAAAATTTGGAACCTCTATAATTGCAATTTAGATTTTAGGGCTTTTCGTAATTTTGCCTCTGTAATTGACCACATCGCAACTTAGACCTCTATAATTGACACTGTGCTAAAAAATCCGTTATTTTTGCTCTTCTTTTCACCTCTATTATTGAAACGAGTGTTACTTATTACCTCTGTAATTGAAATAATGTAGATGTAGACAGCAGAAACAATATTTTAATAGCAATGATCATTTTATTTATATCTTCATCCAGAATTCAATTTATTTATTGGGTATCTATCACAGCATGTAGTATTTGAAATAGTTTTGATTAAATCAAAAACACATACTTTGTTTCTAATAAAACTTTCTTCTACAATTCAAGGGATTTTTTTTAAACCCAAATGAGTAATAAGAAAATAAAGTAGTAATTAATGTAGTGTAAAAGTGCAAGTATAAATTACAGAAGCTATATACAGTGGAACCTGGATAATTGCAATCTCAAGGGACCGGCCATTTTTTGTCAATTAACCAGGTTTTTCATTTAGGCAGGTCGTGTCAATTAACGAGGTTAAAAAAATCGTTTTGTCAATTATAGAGGTTTTCATTAATAGAGGTTGCGTTCTGACAAATTTCTTTTATGGAGGTGCAAATAACCATTGAAAGTAGATTTACACGCTTACGTTCTGGGTTTCTGGTCTATATATAGCTTCTGTAATTTATACTTGCACTTATACAGTACATTAATTACTACTTTATTTTCTTATTAATCATTTGGGTTTAAAAAAAATCCCTTGAATTGTAGAAGAAAGTTTTATTAGAAACAAAGTATGTGTTTTTGATTTAATCAAAACTATTTCAAATACTACATGCTGTGATAGATATCCAATAAATAAATTGAATTCTGGATGAAGATATAAATAAAATGATCATTGCTATTAAAATATTGTTTCTGCTGTCTACATCTACATTATTTCAATTACAGAGGTAATAAGTAACACTCGTTTCAATAATAGAGGTAAAAAGAAGAGCAAAAATAACGGATTTTTTAGCACAGTGTCAATTATAGAGGTCTAAGTTGCGATGTGGTCAATTACAGAGGCAAAATTACGAAAAGCCCTAAAATCTAAATTGCAATTATAGAGGTTCCAAATTTTCAATTATAGAGGCCTTTTGGTCTCAAGGGACCGGGACCGGACTTTTGGTTGCAATTATTGAGGTTTTCCATTTATCCAGGTGCCAATTAAACAGGTTTCACTGTATAGACCAGAAACCCAGAACGTAAGCGTGTAAATCTACTTTCAATGGTTATTTGCACCTCCATAAAAGAAATTTGTCAGAACGCAACCTCTATTAATGAAAACCTCTATAATTGACACAACGATTTTTTTAACCTCGTTTATTGACACGACCTGCTTAAATGAAAAACCTGGTTAATTGACAAAAAATGGCCGGTCCCTTGAGATTGCAATTATCCAGGTTCCACTGTATGTTCAAACCTTCTGCCTAATTCTTAAAAGTTGTATTACGAAACTTTTAGTAAAATGTACAAAAAAAAATCATATATTCCACAGGAAAAACTCAATTTTTGACCCATTTACTACAATTTTCCATGAAAATTTAGAGTCTAAATATTAATTTTAACAAGTAAAAACGACTTTACCGCATCACACAATACAAAAATTTTATATATACAATTTAATAACAAGTCACGATAGTTTGATTAGTTAGTACTCATAACTATCTAACTTTAAGTGTTGCTAACTCCAGCGGCTCGATATTAGGTATGTCTGCCAAAAATTACCATGCAGTTTTCAAATTTAATATTACATTTTGAGGCCTTTATGCTGCCAGCGGATTTCGAGAGTTAAGCCAGCTTAAACTCGCATGCTGCTAATAGCATGCAGTCATAGCTTGCATACAATCCAACATTAGGTACTACAAGAGACGTTACCTTATGTTTTAGTGATTCCCATTCCAAAACCCGGCCTCTTTGTCCATTGAATCTTATGTCATTCCAGTGCCGGATTAACGAATAACAAATCAAACACTTAGAGCACCATGCCTAAAAAGTATTAAAATCTTAGGAATTAATCAAATGTCGTCGATGATCTATTCGGCGAGAGGAGGGGAGGCAGGGAGTGTGGTCTAGAAATGCTTAGATTATCAAAATGTCTAATCCGATACTGCTTTATTATCACTCTTCTGTCATGTGGTCATTATCACATAAAACAGTTGCCATTATCGCTACATGTCCCGCTTGAACTTCACTCTGGGGGCCGATTTTTGAAATTCGACCGCTCGATTTCGTGTATTTCGTTCAATAATATCTCCATTACTAGGCATTTCAATTCTACTAATAGAATTGAAAACGAGTGGTCAATACCACTAGATTCCCAACTTCTATCGCTCGTATTTCAAAAATTTGCATTTCGCCGTTTTCCGCCGATTTTCGAGTGACGAAATCGAATTATCGAAATTCAAAAATCGGCCACCTGGTCATAACATCTGTTACCCTCACGGCCTTGCCACGATATTGCGCGACTTGCGACGGTGGCGGCGGTAACCATAGGTGGGAACGAAAGGTCCGATCGCTGTGTCTCGCTTAAACCTATGGTTGCCTCCGCCGCCGTCGCAAGTCCCGCAATGTCGTGGCCGAGTCGTTAAGATACTTGCGTATGATATTCTTTGTCTCTTTAGTCTCTTACCCACTCCAGCAACGTTATTCCTATTATATTTCTCCTGAACGATCGGCTTCCCATTAAATCACGTGTAATTTTAAACAAAAATCTAGAATCGCACTCATTCATTACAACACGCATTAGCGGCTGCAGGCGAGCGTAGACGACGTCCCTGATTTATCGGACCACCTCCTGCCCTTAACGACACGATGTGATGTACGACGGAAGAAGCGTGGGAGAGAAAAGGTAGCGGGAGCGAGAGCGTAAGCGGAAGCGGCAAAAGAAGATTAGAAAAAGTTCGTGAATATAAATAAAATTATTATTTCTTACTTTAAAGTTTCCAGATCATTAAAAAGGTACCTACTGTTGGATTAGTTAATGATGTCACCTCATATCACACAGTATGAGTAATTGTTGAGATGTAGCAAAATCAGGCCAACTCCTGTCCATTAATATCTCGTGGTGTTGTATCTACGAGTACGTAGAAAGAAATTTGAGAAGAAAATATGTCACTATGCCAGAGCGTGCGCAGAAACAAAAGCGAATGTTAACAGTATCTTAGTGTAAGTTAGTGTATGCTGGTAAGGTCAGGCATTATTTAATTACACAAACGAGTCCACCGCGATATATTTGCATTATTTTTACCTTGTCATTAAATATGTGTACAAATTTACAAAACGCGAGAGTTTAAAGTATTATATATAGGTCAAGCATTATCCTGTAGGTAACATTAACAGTTTTATATATAGCTCGATATTTGGTAATCAGCTAGATTTTTTTTTATTTAAATGTAACTTAGATTTGTACTTACTAACAGAGATACAAGCCACAAACTAAATCCTTCCATATTTCTGTTGCAGATTCGCACAATTGCAAAATTTTCGCCACATCTCGTGCTTTAAGGCAACAGTAAAAACGGCAACGGCAGAACAAAGAGAATTATTCGAAGATGAAGTCAACCATGTTATTGTGGCAGTCCGTGATTAATGCCACGTGTAATTTACACTTGCGTTTTTGTCCGTTTGTGTGTTGCCTCTAATGTCGGTACTCTTGTTTTGGGGCAATGATTTGTGGGGTGACTGGTCGCTGTGGAATTGGTTGTGGTAACCACATGTGTAATTTTTCAATGTTAGCATATGCTAACGGTCGGTTCGGTCTTGTACGCATATATGCTATGTACGCATATTCGTACACGACCGAACTTCATAGTTTTAATTAATTATTTATGTAGTGACAAATAGGGTACTATTATTTCACATACAATCGTAGTTACGACTGTTACGAGTAATGTCAGGATCTTACGAGCAGATTCGTCTCATGTGAGTAACATGCCCAATTGCCCATGTTACTCCTAAGTTCGAGTGTCTAGGTTTTTAATAATTTTGATACTATAAAAGACTTTCCTTTGCTTGTTATCATCCGTAGGTACTCTATATGTAACTGTTTTAGGTACTGGTACCTGTCCTGTGTTAGGTAATGTCAAAAGTACACATAACATAAGCCACTTTGCTACCTGTAAGTGACTTGGCCATGAATTTGTGATGTACCGTGTATTCAAGTTACACAAAATACAAAATAGCTCCCATCAGGTTTGCTATACGTACAGCGAAAATTGTGTTTTATTACATATTGAATAAGGTTCGTATTATATTATAATTTCAACTCGAATACGATCTTTACGAATAAAGCTAGGTTACAACCACAGATTGTTTCAGTCAGACACGCCAGACTCAACTCAGACAACCTCACTTATGAATTTATTATCCATGTACAAAGTTACATGTACCGGTGGCCGAAACAGGAACTAAGCAATTCAGGCATTAACTTTAGAGTAATTGGGGGAAAGTGGCGCCCCCACTGCCGGATAGGTAAGTTTGCCTATACTGATCCCGGAAGATGTCTGCCTCGATTTAGAACTTAGTTCCCTGCGGACACGTTTGCTGGACGTTTTTCGAAAGTTTCTTTTAGTTACTGGTGGTGCTGTGAATAGTTTATTGGCCACTTAAACTCCTTAGAGTCGTTAGACGCTTCATTAAAAGAGGTATTAGAACAGTTTTTGAAATAGTATTTTTGGATCTTTTGGTATATAAGAGCCGAAATGAGGCATTATGGGGCAAGTTCGGTTCGAGTTACTTAAATTTAATTAATTTTAACCAAAATATGCACCGTACCTACAAAATATACATCCACAATCGGATTGCATCAACTGCCTACATACCTATACTAAACTGAAAACAAATAAGTTTTCAGTCAAAAATGTAGTTTTCTTTCCACAGGCAACTAATACATATTACCTACACATCGACACAATTGTAACTACCCCAAACACAATTAGGTTGCGCTGTTTTATCACAGAGTTCCAATGGCCACCTCCTGTCTCCATCATCATCATAGATCAGCTGATCGAGCCCGATGGTACCAATTTATATCTAGAGGATTACTTATACATACTAATCTACTACTATTTCATCCTCACTGGTAAACCAGGACACTAAACTAAACTGACATAAAATAAAAAACATGTTTCTAAAGTTTTATACCTGACATAAACACAAACTTCTCAAGCATATACCCGGGGCTCCAAATGCTCACCAGAGTGTATCACTTTAGCAACACCAGTAATGTGTGACCTTGGAATCCATAATACTTTATATTTGAGCGAAGAACGTACGTATACTGGTTTCCATAAAGTGGTGAGTTTTGTAAGTGATGCTTATAATACCCTGGTTACAAAGCTACGCGCATTTTATATTTCCCAAAGCCGCTGCGCAATCATAAAACGACCAAAGTCAACTAAAAGATGACTCACGTTAGACCGGGCCGTGTCCGGGCCGGAGCTTCCGGGGCTTACTTTTGTATGACATGTGTAATATCTTACCCAGCCTAAGCTCTACTATAGAAGCTTTATAACCTGAAATACTGAAATTTTCCTCAGCGTTCTCTATTATTGAAACCTTTGGAAAATAATACTGAAATTTAGTATATAAGGGTCTAGGCTAGAGGGGATGAAGTATAAAATAAACAAGGTATTGAATGCTAACGAATTGATTTATTGCATTCAAATATATTAAGTTTGTAAGCTGAATTAATTCAATAACTTATAAGCTCTATATCCAATGAAGTCTGGTTAGGACACATTAGGATATACCGCCTTGATTGCTAGGGCCAAATACCTAAGTCAGGAAAACAAGACGGGTCAAAAACCTGACTGCCCAAGTTTAACCTGTACACAACCATAATAAAATATGTCACAGTAATAAATAAAAATGTAAATAAATACGCAAAGTATGGCATGATCATCTAGTTGGGAAATATAGACCAACATTATGACAAGTAATAACCTAAGCTCTCCGAGGTGTGAGACATGTTACTACATAACATAAAATCTGGAATATGTTCCAACAAGCACAATATATCTTCTACATATTGCATAATACCTAAATAACAACCTAAAATGCAAGATTTAACAGAAAACGCTCCTAAAATAAGAATAAATTAAAATATGTCAAAAGGATCCTAAATATTGCCTAATAAATAAAACCCCCAAGTATTACCTAATAAATAAAACCTCAAAGAATTAGAAATATCAGGTAACGCTCCTAGAGAAGAATTCATATAATCCTATCAAAATAATTGAATATTATTTATTAACAAACGGCTATTATAAACCCTACGTTCCTCATATAAAATGCTATTGTGAGATATCAGCAGTCAATATATTCTAATTTAAATAAAGGTGCCTGAAAAATATGAAATCAAGTAAGTTTTAAATCTGTTGGAGTCCATATGTTTAAATATGAAAATAGGTTGTAACAAGTTCTATTAATAAAATATAGTAGATTAAGATTTATTATTAACTTATGATGTGAATGGCATATTAACATTATTCCAGAATATATTATAATAGGTAAGTTTAGGAATGTGAAAAGGAGAGTAGTCTGGCTTCTTACAATTTTATCTTTAATAGAACAGCGTTGTTAAATAAAATAACTGATTGCAATCAACCATAAGGCCACTTTGTGTGCCCTATAAAATTACTGTGCATATGCGGCTACCATAAGCAACTATGTCTGAACTGTAGTCCCATTGTGATCCAGTCCACGCAATACCAGAGAAGTAAAAGTCATGTAGACGTACATTCAAATGCGCAACCCTCAGGTGGTCCCTATCCAACCCTAGTGGGGTGTTACATAGTAACTTGCATAGTATGCAATCCCTTGGGTATATAAAATCGATCATGCTAACCATGTTGGGTTCGTCATATTATTCGACTTAGGCGTCTGACGTGCATTTGACTGTACTACCTTCTGGTAAAACCCTATCAACCTAACGTACATGCAGAGCACCCAATAGATTTGCGTATTGGAGTAATTCACATATGGATGAGACAAACAAGTAGATCTGAAACAGAGTCTAGTAAGTAATGAATAGACAAATAGTGCCCAAGAGAGAGACAATATACACAGCAATGATATAAGAGTCGCCCCAAATATCATGAGATCAGTCATTTCATTATTTTATATTAGAGTTTACTCGAAAGTAGAATAGAACTACTAAAAGTAGAATAGAAGCCAGTTGGATTAGGTTTGTTACCTTTACCCAATATACAACAAAAGGCTAAGCATTCATAATACAGGTTTGAATCCAGATTGAATCATACTGAATAGACACTTATAATAAAGTTGTCCTCATTACTGAGCTTGTGGTAAAACTCAATAATGATTCAGTTATCTATGAACGGGCAAAGGGGTTAGCGCCCCGCCAATAACCTGTGTATCATCATTGACTCCGATACAGAACCATCTCGTCCTATAAATATATATAGTCCTACCAATAAGTATATAAAGGAGTCTTTAATGGCTTGTACCAGCAAACGATGAATACAGATTTCTCGCCAGGGAGGTGAAAGGCGTCTTGTAAAGATCTAAAGGGATTTATTCAGATCCAATCAGATTCCGACCAGCAGCCTATATCAGCTCCAGGGTGCACGAACCTCTATGTGAGGGGAGGTTGGTAAACGTATTGCATGAATCATAAGATTAATGCAATCAATATACTTAGCTTAGCTCCACTGAACGTGCTACAACCACTGAAGTGATCCCTTTTCAAAGATCCCTTCAGTGCCGGAGGCCAAAGACGGGACACCCTTCATAGAAACAAGGACAGGCCCTATAATAAAACACGTGGACGTATTTCATCAACCTGGTATACATAAAACCATTGCTTAGTGATATCTTAATAAATGAACTTGGGTAACACCTAAATACCTCATTGTTAAAACAGCCACTTATATGTGACTAGCTTCAACAACTACAATTTGTTAGTAAGTAAATAAATATAATATACTTTTAATTGGATGTAATCCAAAATGGTAGTGATAGGTATTAACCACTCTCTAGTCGAATGACTTAATTCAATATGACAAATGAATTTGGGGCAAATAAAATATTGGCTAAATATAGATCAAACTATATACCGAATATTCAAAATATACACCCACAATAGCATTTCATGACTCTTGAACTATATAGCATATAGCTGTTTGCGAATCACAAGGACTCGTAGCTCAAGTATAATAATATGTAAGACCATAAGAAATATACCAATCTGTTTACCAAATATTATCAGTAATAATAGATAAAATGATACGCATTAGCAATGTAACTACTATGCTTTACAAATGATACAGTGATTCGCAACCAGCTTAAGCTGAACCAGATTGTAGGAGAGAGAGATATATATGTAATATGATTAGCTAAGTCATGTTTGGATGAACTAGAAAATACTTGCATTAAAATATGAATACGAAATCACGATCATTAAATAGGTATCAATTATCAGTATTATCACACAGATGGCTTTACCGAATGTTCTAGAAGTCGTCAAGTCATTAGCTTTCAAATAATTCAGCAGATAGTCATAAGAACCATAGACTAGATGTTTAAATCAATAATCAAATGAACGTTAAGAAATAAAATCCGTACCTACATTTTAAACCAAAATCCGTAATAAAATATATCTACCTATTCTCATATTAAAACCGCAATAATATAAACCTACAAATATGGCGAATGTCCTACATAATACTACCTACAGATAAATACACCGTAATAAATCAATAATCCTATTTAACCGTTTTAGGACACCTAACATAATTGGTAATGATCTACGTCACCGTTTAGGTAGATATTAGGATCAGCTTGGCGGGGCTTCGAAGCTCTCACGTTGTGGAGAAGACAAAGCTTGCTCATCCCACGTAGGTGAATACCGCACCGGATCCAGTGAGTATCTTGAAGGTTCAGATGCGGCGTAGTGCTGCCAGTCTCGCTTCTTCCTGTAGAAGATAGGGGCGCCCGTAGCAGCGGGATTGACCAGGTTCCGACGAGGATGCTCCGAGACACACTCCGAAGCCGTTGATGGAACAAGGCTCGCTGCCGCACCCACTCGTGAACCGGGAATTGAGAAATAAAATAGTGTTTAATAAACTATTAAGTAATTGGTTTAAATAGGTACCTAATTTTAATCTAACCAAACATTTACGCCCTACAGAGCTAATGATTTATATGGACAAAGACATCTAAGCATTTATAGGGACCATCATTTCAATTATGAAAATTATAAATTGTAAAGTTTAATTAGAATTGCCGATATATTCTATATCATTAAAATAATAAAGATTTATGGATTTCTAATACTGAAAATAACCTATAATCTATTGCTACAAAATATGAGTATTTTACTGTCAAACCATAGTAAACGATAAAGATATACTCGAAGAATGCAACACTAACTCAATCTAATCAAACACATCTACCTATTTCATTTATATCTAAATCAAGACGCGTCCTACCTTACCATTTAAATAAAACGGGTAAAATACATACATACACATCTAATTCTCTGTCGATAGTAATAGATAATTCTATTAAGGGTAAGTACTGAACAATCTAATTTTAATGTGATATTTTGTAAATTGATCACAATTTATGTATGCTAATGATGTAGATGGCAAATGTGCACACGAAGTAACCTCAACACTTGAAGGATTGCAAGCACCTTGCTAGCATCTAAGATGGGAGTACGATCTTACATAAAATACACTTACATACACTCATAGATGATGATGAACGCATTAACGTTCCTATTCCCTTCGTAATTGGTTAATCCATAATTATAAGAACGCTCGATCACTACACGAACTTCAAGTTGAATTAATATAATCACACCAGCACATATATGATTAAGGTATTCACTGCACAAATACAATTGAATAGACTACACTGCGATCAAGTCTGTTATATGTGTTAAAATTCACTAACGTACGAAGATCGGACTTACGTAACCATGAATAAAAGTGTACTTTTGTTTGTCAATGAAGGGTATAATCTAAAGCGATCGATACAACTACCTGCTATTCATACGACAGGCATATAAAAATAATGATTCTATTTTTAACTCGCCGACATCAACAAGTCTATAATCCTACGGATAGTAGGCAATCACTGCAGCCTATGGACGATCGCAACATGTATGTAGGTTTCCTCAAAATATAAAATGACATGCAAATAATAAAGTGTAAATGAATTAACGTACCATCATAAGTAGTTGATTGGCAGCGGTCACGTGATGGATTCGTGTAATTATACACGCCCATAGTCCAGGTGAAGCTTCGCTCGATGATTGCGAGATGCAGTGCTTTTGGTAGCTGCACCGCGGTGACCACATGCCCGGTCTTCACACCCATGGTTCAACCATGATACCAGGTGCTGTCAGCGGCACCTCGCCCATTGGATGTTGCTGGCTCTTGTCCAAATCTTGAACTCGTGAAGACAACAGCTACTCCTCATATCTGCAAACAAGCTTAACACATGGTTTTCCTTACAAACTAACACTCACAGGACTCCTTATTGACTCGACGCTCTGCTGACGGAAAAAGCCTCGAATCCTCTTTTCGATCCCTTAAATAACCTCGCTCGCGGGTTCCATGAGAACCCCTCAACCGCCATGTTAATGCAAGTTCCTCAATGGTTGAACCAAAATCCAAAGTTTTGATTGGTTAACATTTGCTACCCTTGCATATGATTGGTCTACTTCATTCCCGCGTATGTTGATTCATCTACCTTACAACAGATGGCATCTCTAAGGATAACATGAATAAATTAAAAAGCACAATGAAGTAGTAGTAGTATTTAATTAATTAAACAATAAATATTGCTTTAATAATTTTCATCTAAAATATTAAATTATATAATTTTGCAGGGTAGTAAATAGTGAACCAAAACTAAGCTACCTACTAGTTTACCCATTGAAAGCCAGATGGCGCTCCGACTCCACTGTCGCATTAACAGTGCCAATATAACGCGGAAAATTCAATCCTAACAGATTCAGTAATTTCCGAGAGAGTAAATAAATGAATGTAGATGTCAGTCTGTTACACATGACAGGCGATCACGTGATGCTTTCCATAGCAAACGTTGCGTTGGAAGCTCCGGCCCGGACACGGCTCGGTCTAACGTGAGTCATCCTTAAACTGGATGTATGTATACGTTCCTTTTAGTATGGACTATACTGTCTCATCATTTACTATTAACAGGCTATATATGGCTACATAATATTGAGATTGTTAGTGGAAGAGTTTAGTAATATTAAAGGGATCTTAGGTTAGATTATAGGTCAGGTTATGGAATTACTTGTATTAATAAACTTTAGTCTTAAGTTGTCATTTAGTGCTATACTTTAGTGCTAATTCGTGCTGTTTAAATTTTATTATAATTAAATGAGATAACATTAGATTATAATTGACTCAGTCAAGTAGCTTTTTATACCTCTAGTTTAGTTTTATTTATAGTTCTTTAGCTATGTGTGTTCATACTTAAATACACAAACGGGTCTACCGCGATATAATTTCATTGTTTTTACCTTAAATTCCGACGTTTCAGCTGAGTTGCACCAGCTGTGGTCACGGAAAGACCATGAAAATAAAAACAATGAATGAATGATGAAGGTAAAAACAATGAAATTATATCGCGGTAGACGCGTTTGTGTAATTAAATACATATATGTACAAAACGCGAGTTTAAAAGTGTTATATATGTGTTCATATATTTGTATTTGGTATTGTTTACATAGAAATTTGTATGCGGGGGGGGGGGGGGGGTGTCAGTTATCTCTGCAGCTTACTATAATATACAGAAAATCCTATTAAGTTTTACTCCACCGAAAAAATAATTTTCTACAATACTACCAGAACGTATAGTAATTAAAAATATAGTTATACCTACTAAAATCCGGTAGTAATAACAAAAAATGTTGTATCGTGTAAAACTTGTTTTTTAAACATCACTGTTTAATTCTAGTTAAATGCAATTTAGTACTGCTTACAATTTCGTTGTATATGTAAAGATGCAAGTGTTGTAAATATTAAACGTTTGTCTCGTTTAATATATGCATCGTAACACTAACTATTGATATGTAAAAATAAAGATACGAGTGTACACGTTACAAGTTATTATGTTGTGGTTACTATAATCAAAAACAATAGATAGTATAGAGGGGTCCTGTCATTGTAAATTTTGTAGTCACAGTAAATTTACTGCCATCTATCGACACACGACTAAAACTCAAAATGAAAACGTATAAAGTTATCAAAAAATGTATACAGGGTGGAAAGGCACGACGATCCTTCCCGGAAGTATTAGGTCGTTTAAGTGATACAGAGACTATTGGTAATGGTAAGAATCGTTAATTGAGTAAAAAATAAAAATTGCAAAAATACTACTTTTTAACTGTGGTGATAACCCTATAGCATGTGCACATGACGGCTAGATTAAGGATCTCCGTCGGGAAAGCTCGGGACTTTACACTTTTTTCCGATCGTTGACAGTATCGCAATGATGTATGAATGACGCATAAATGTCAAATAAATCAAATGCATGCAAAAATATTACAAACAATTTTATTACTTTCTTAGATAATTACTTTTTTCCAATATTTAATACTATCTTCTTTTCACATACGGTGTTCAAATGTACCTCCGTGTATTACAACGCCGCCGCAGCCCGTACCCGAGTATGTCGATGCACATGCGATATAGTGTATGCTCTTCGTCATTTATCCTCCGCAGAAAGCACCAATTAGCCTTTGTCTCATTTCGTCCCCAGTTTCACATTCCGTTTGGTTTGGTACACCATATCTTTTACACAACCCCACAAATTTAAATAGCCACGAGCATCTAACATTTTTATTTGAAGAATATGACATTCAATAAGTATAGTTCAATGAAAATTTAATTTCAAACATCAGACGTCTTGTCTATTTCCTACCACGCAAGAAGGTTTGTTAGTTTGGTATTGAAGAAGTATTTATTCTTGATTTATTCTTAGTATTTCATTTTTGCAAGTTCATTTGGTGCAACTAACACAACCTACATGTAATTTTTTATTATTTTAAATAGTTTCCAATTATTCGAAAATAATTTTGTGAAACGTGTTAAGAAACTAAAACCTTTTTATCAGTCAAGGAAACCAGAGATATTTATAAGACGATTGCGTACTTTTGAGTGGTTGTCAATGTCACCATTTGAACTGTCGTTGTAAACAATGTTGTGGTTAGTATTATTAATATTAAGGAATAACATAACTATTTCATTCAAGTATTGAACAAGTGGAACCACTAAGAAAGCGAAAATCCTGCAATGATTCTTACCGTGCTGTAAGCAGACCTAAAAATGGTTAGATGGCAACAAATTAGCATAATTTCCTGTCGAATACTGATTGTTTACAAGTAAGTTCATTGACCCTGTCACCTGTTAGGGTTAGAACAAAGTAGTTTTTTGCGTGGATGTTTAAAAGGTCATAATTTAGAAACGGTTGCCCATATTAACATAGTTTCTATGGAGAAAATATAGAGCTTAGGCTAAACTATCTCCCATTTCCGGAAAGGATCGTCGTGCCTTTCCACCCTGTATATATGGATAAATGATTTTATTATTTTTATATCATTTTGATCCATGTTCATTCAACTAATATCTATGTGTTAAAATTGTTAAATATGAAACGGTGTCGTCACGCCATCTAGCCGAGGATAGGCTAAAGGTGTGTGCGCCATCTATTCGAGAATGACTTTTGCTTCAATTCCGAGGCACGTTTTTTCCTTAGACTTTATTCGTCTTATACGAAGTTAGATATGTCTTTGCTATAATGCATTGTAGTCTGAGCGAATCAAACAGTTGTGCCAACACCACGGTGTATGCGCGGCTGGCGGGGGGCGGAGAAAGGGATTGCGCAAGTCACAGAACGGCAGCCATTACGCCAGCGTCTTACGTTCCGGCCGGTCGATGTTTTATTTACGTAGATCCTGTCCATAATTTTATTGTAAACTAGTACAAGTGTATAGTATAAGTGCGTGTTGTTTGCGTGTTGCTGACACAGTGAAATGTGCGGGCTCCGATTAAGGAAAAGTCCTCCCGCACCGATGTGGATAAGGAGGGATTCACACTGGTGGAAAGGAAACGCAAGGCGCGCAGGGCGCCTCGTAAAACTCTGTGTGGCACTGCGCAGCCGGTTAATTCTGGCCTACGAGTTGCGACACCGAGTAAGGCGCTCTACGTGTCTCGCCTGCATTACTCCGCCGGGGCCGACGAGGTGGTGGAGTACGTCCGCCGGAAGACTGGCTACACGCTGAGGGTGCACCAGCTACAGTCGCGTCACTATGTGCACTTCAGTTCATTTGTAGTGCGCGTGCCGCGGCCTCTGCAGGACACCATCGCAAGCGCGGACTTCTGGCCGAAGGGTGTGGTGTTTCGGCGGTTCCGGGGCAACCTGCCGAAATCTACGCCGAGTCAGACGACGCTACGGAGCCACGCTGTTACGTCGTCGCCCAAATCCAATGTTTAATTTGTATGTCATTTGTGTGTCTATTGTTTTCTTTGTGGAGACAAAATGTTTTTTTCTTTTGTAGTGTCACAGTGCCTTGGTTTTACTGTAATGCTGTGTTACTTATTTGATCAATAAAATAAAAAAAAAATAAGTGTGCTTAAAAACTTGTCTGTATTTACTGGTTATATATTGTTCACGTAACCAGAACCCACTGTGCTGAAGGGACTTCTAATCGGGCCATATGTTCACTGCAATATGTGGCCGGCAACTATTAGTGTCCCTCTCTAACATGTGAGTAAGAGGACACCAATAGTTGCCGGCCACATATTGCAGTGAACATATGGCTCGCTTAGAAGCCCCATTAGCACAGTGCGTTCTGGTAACGTGAACAATATAAAACCAGTACACCGCACAAATCGTTCAGTTACATATACTGAATACCTTGTTATAACAACAGGACAGGAACGTATATGTTACTGTATTATTTAGTAACCATTAAGGTAAACGTCCGTATGGATGACACTGACCTAATGTATGACTTTTACGCAGTTTATTTTGAAAAATAAGAAAATGGTTTTTACTATAAACAAAAAACAGGACTTAATCGATTGTATGTGTTATCTATGAATTTTGTTCCGAAGCTGTCATTAATACGTTAAATATTTTTCACTTTGTGACGTAATTTTTGCTAGGAGGTGCATCGATTCAGTTGTGCGTCGGGTTTCTTAGTAAATCTGTTAAGACACTGCATCTTAAAAGTGTAAATAAAAAACAGGAATTTATGAGTACTTAGTAAGTGCTTATTCATATTGTTACACAATAAACCAAACGATTGATATTGTATATTAAAAGTAGATTATTTTCCTTGCGTTAGTATTTTGAAGACATGTCATACACTGGAAAAAAAAATTAGCGTTTAGTAGTGTATGACATCTATGTCATTCACTCGCACAAATTACTATTTTATGAAATTTAATATTGACCATGTTGTAAGGAAGTAAGACATACATTTAATATACTCTGTAAAAATCAATTATTTTTCGATCATATGAGTAGTATCTGACATGAGTGTCATACACTGTTTTACTATGGAGGTGGAGTGAATGACAGTTACGAATTGAGGTGTCATTCACTGGGTCATAACTAGTGTCATACATTGGTTACAGCTATCATGTAAACTTGATGCACCTCCATGTCAAACACTGGGTCAACGACATTTTGTTTTCATAGTCATACAATGGGACATTCGAAATTTCGCCAGTTATTCACTGGTACAATTTCAGATGTCGAGGAAAACTTAAATAATTAATAAATGTTATTACTATTATACAATGTATTGTTCCGTTGATATTAAGGAAGGACTGGTTCATAAATCTGCATACACCAATAGTCTGTATGGGTCATAGTTAAGTAGTTTTCCGAGTAAATGTCTTAATTTCCTCCTAATAGTGTCATTCACAGGGACACTTACCTTAACAGACCGGCTAGTTGGGTTTACTAAAAGTCTTATACCCACTACTATACACTTCATAGAATTAACAAATTTAATTTAACAAGAATGGTCTGGTTATGTTTACAAAGTGTCCTGTCGTCACATATACAACAAGACAATATAGTACAGCTAACCAGATTCTGGTTACCAGTACCAGGTTTTTTTTTCAGTGTCCGCATTAACTACCTAATTGAGTCAGTTTCTTATCAAAGAGTCTGTTCGGAAAGAGAAGAGTCGTGGAATGTATTGGGCCCCATACGTTCCACGACTCTTCTCTTTCCGCACAGACTCTAATATGTATTGACAGATGAAGATCTTGTAATAATTACTGTGTTCTTTAAAAATTTTACGAACCGGAATGGAGTTCCGTATAAATAAAACAACCTACCAATACCAATGTATCACAAGAATCCCACCAATTAGACATCTGGCGCAGATCCAAGCGCGATCTGATTGGTGTAATTGAGTATCGGGCTTCGCAAATTGAAGTTCGGTTTGATGGATTTGAATTCAGTGTTCTATTTATAGGTATAACGTAACATAGTTGTATAACGATGCAGCGTAGAGCTGCTAAACCGATCCTATGATAATAGACATTTTCACCACACCGGCTCGTAAAGGCTCTCTTGATTGTTCAAAAACTGATGAGAAAGTTGCATTTTATCCACATGTGTGGCAAAGTAGGCTGATGCAAATTTTGAGTTGTTTCCTTATGTGAGTAGCTAGATCAGTGCCCCAAACGTGTTAGTTTCGCGTAGCATTATTCCCGGTCGCATTTTTCCCCACTAGAGTTTGTTTTCGTTCATATTTCGTTCACAACTTAGCTAGGCGGAGGCTCCTATTTCTGGGCGGTTTGCCCTTCGGGCATCTGAAGCTACCTAACGAACCTAACCTACCTAACCTATTAATTTAGTGTGACATCCATGAAAACATTACACTTTGGGGAAAAAAGTGTAGGTAGGTTAGGTTGAAGATACCTAACGATCTTCAGATGCCCGAAGGGCAAACCGCCCAGAAATAGGAGCCCCGCGAAGCGGGGCTCCGTCTAAAAATGCGACCGGGAATAATGCTACGCGGAACTAACGTGTTTGGGGCACTGATCTAGCTACTCCCTTATGTTGGCTAGTAGAATCGACTTTCAAAATAAATGATGATTTCGAATGATAAATAATAACGTTCATTTGGATTTGATTTGGTTTGATTTTGTTTTATATCTTACAGTTAGTATTTTCCTCGCGTTTCTATGTTATTGTTTACCAAATGAAACAACATTTGTCATCAAGGCAAAGTTTTATTAGCCAACGTTCCTTGAAACCCTCGCAAAACTCAAAGTTTCCAATTTTCGAATCCATATAGTCTACGCTCGTGGTTCAATTTTGGGAGCTTTCGGTTCCTCTGGTATCAATATTAGAACGAGGAGTTTTACCCCCTTATAAAACAAATAACTATTGTTTTACAACATTTCATAACGTTAGATTTTGTGGAAATTTTAGCGATCATCGTTTTATACCCATTAATCATCTAGAGAGCTTAGACTCCAAATCGATTAAGCCAAATAAGTGTATTCAGCAAAAAAGTAACCACCCAAGCGTCTTATTAAATAGAAAAGGTTAGAACGGAGAAGTCCCCGTGTTCTATTCAATTAATCCCACTGGCACATTCAGAACTGACCTATCGAAAGGAAAATCGACCATCCTTATCCAATTACTTGGACCTGGGAGAGAGGGTGAATTCTATAACGGAGTATAAGATAATGTTCGTTAGGTAATGAGCCAATTGGAAAGGGGCCAGAAAAGTTTGCGGTGGTAGCTCGGGAAACATCTCCAGCAGAGCGCATTATGTACTAAAACCGGGTTAATTTAGAGAAATCTCCTAATTCTAGCAAACACGAGTAAAGTAAAAATATTTCCCATATACTTATTAAGAACTTCTAAGCAAAAATATGTCGCAGTTGATGATAAGCTTGAACAATATTGTAAAAATTTGCATATTATTTTCTCCAGTGTAGCGTAAAGTTTTGCATTAAATGAATCATAATTTGTTCACAGATAAAAATAAATTGTTAAATCAGTAGACGACGAACGTATATATGTTAGCGGCTTTCCAAAAATAAGAGTAATAATACCGCATTCTTATTTACTTGTGTTCATTTATAAAAAGTAAGGTGATTGAACTTCCCAATTTTACTTTAGTTAAAATAATTAAACAATTGTGACGTCACTACCGGTCAGCCCACCTCACCTGACGAACAGGTGGAAGTGGTCGAGATTGGAGGGGCGATGGTCTAATAAAAGGCCTTGCACCTCATTAAAGCGACCATTATTATCTGAGCAACCTTAGGAGTAAGACCTTAACAGCCTATGCTGACAAAAAGTGTCCTAAAAGTGTATTATTGTCATTTATTGTACGATGGTGCTACTAATATTACTGTAAATAGCTAAAGTGCTGATAGTTTAAAAAGTGTGCTGTGTAAAGTTATAAATAAACGATAAATATGAGTATTTTACAACGAAGTTTCTTTTCTACAACGAAGACCTCAGCCTTCCTACTACGAGTTACCACGATTAGCGCTCAAAAGGAAGCCGAGCCCTAACATCAGAAGTGCGCAAGAGAACCTGAAACGCCATGTGGATTGGATGAGCAACAAGTTATATTTGCTGCATACATTAAAACACAATTCAACAACCGAAGAAGAATCAACGTGTTGCCAATTATCGGTGGCCAATTTACGACACGAGCAGTAACTCATTTGGTTAACGTTTTAGTAAATGTTGTTGTACACAATATTATCTGGTGAGACGCTTTCATTTTGACAAATTTTAAGTTTGAATTGATTTATTTTAGAAAAAAAATAATGCATGTGCGATGAGCGTTGTGATTAAATATACTTAAAGTAACCACAAAAATGGTACTGGGACATCTTAATACTTATATATACAAAGAAAACTTACTAAAATCATCGCCAGTGGTTGTTATTCTTGTAATGCATTCTAATTCCGTATAAACACAATAAGTCACACAGTAATCGAGTAATAAAAGCAATCAAAATCTTTCACAACAAAGCAAAAACTAATGATAAAAAGAGATAATGTAACTTTATATCAATACATCGCCAGCCACTCACATTTAAGTAAACATTTAACATGGAATTATGAAGGCACATAGCTCAAACAAGTTATCTACCCACATAATCCTAGAATTGCTAACTTGAATGATAATAGTAAAGTAATACCTATTCAATCTTATTTGTAACCGTGATTACAAGCTTTTTGATTTTTTTTTATGAATGACATTAAGATAATTTAACGGACAACTTTTAAACATTTATTTCGAAACCAGTTTTAGAATACATTAAATATGTGGGCGATAAAGGGCTGATATTATGATGAGGGTGATGAAGAAATTAAACATATTTTCTTGTTAATAAATATCATTTATCCTATACAACGCTAACAAAATATTTATTCTACGTGAATTAATATATTACGTTTATTAGTAATTCGCCATACTTTACGAGCGAAATCGTTGCATAATTATCAAATTTTTATCGCATATTTTCGAATCAATTTATTAAGTATGAATTTTGAAAATTAATCCACAATAAGTAACATAATATCAAATTACATAACTGATGCACATTTAGTATACCGCGTAAATCAATATCTCTCAGTAAAATCCATCGGAATACAGCTTGAAAGTCAAACGTTTAAATAAAACGGTACAACCAAAACGTACGTAGAAATGTCAAAATTCTGCTTATTTTATTTTGCTCAACTACGATCCATTTCACGGTGTAAGTAGCTGTACTGTTGTTAAAAGTTATCACCTCCAAATACATTTACTTTAATATATGGCAATGTTATGAATATCATTATGCATTTCATTCATATATATAAACAAAATTAAAAAAATATATATAGGTACATGTGATCAGTATTAATCATACTTTATTTGTATGTACTGTAATAACATTAGTTGTACGTTAAGCAAATAATTAATATTTTATTAATAGAAATAACATGTGTGATAAATAGTAGCCTCAGATTTCTGTGTTTTGTTGTAGAAGTACGTGTTGTTGTGGCGCCGCCCTGCTTTTGGATTCTAACACACATCAGGATTTACAACAGGAGGAAACCGATTTAAATACAAAGATGCAAAAGAGACATTAATTTACGAGTGTTTAAACTTAACGTTCTGTAAGTACGTATTTAAGTAGCAATGATTCAAGTGATCAGAAGGAGACATAATGATATGTTGTAGGTACTTGTGATTTATGATTACTTATCTCGTATTAGTCAACTACACTAGGTACTAGTTACAATAGTAGTAGTTACTTATCAAGTTACAAATTATCATGAAGCCAATCCAAATCTGACAGATGTCCTTTACATGGTAACACAAAATGACAAATCATAAATCGATTCATTAAGGACAAAGTACAAAACCACAATATTGTCATCTCTTTAAAACAGCCAATATTTTGCTATAATGATACTTATTACAAAAAAAAAATGTAGAGACCATTTAATGAAGAATACCGTTTATTACCAATCCAACCACATAATGATTTTTTTTTGGAAAAACCCTTTAGCATGTTCAGTCATGAATGAAAATATGAAAATTCCACACAAGATAAAAATCCGAACAGAGTGATTGAGTGAATATCGCTTTTTGAACTTTTACTATTTTTGCAAATTCAATTTAAGATCCTACGTGAACAACTATCTATAAAAACAACCACGTTAAGTAATGTGTGTGCCACTTACTTAGATTCATCAGAAGGATCTAGTCTAGTAACTGGGCTATTGAAAGATTTGAAAGTATAAACAGTTGCCACTTGTTTGGATGGTTCAGAGGGATTAATCCAATAACTGGGCCGTTCAATAAATGGGAACCATAGTCTGCCGGCCACTTGCTGTAACGAATCTGAAGGGCTTCAGTGACTGGGCCGTCCAACTAACTGGTTCCCTAAGCTCAGACTTTATTTTATCTGCCACTTGTTTGGATCGGTCATACAGATTTAGTACAACAACTGGGCTGGTAAATTAACTGAGCATTCCTTATTTTTAAACCGATTACTCGAGCACGAGTTTCGGCTCATCAATTGATCCTTCTCATCCTAAATTCAAGTTAATCTTTGTTTAGCAACGTTCAAGACAGGTTCAACTTCGTGTTTGGTCTTCATGTGTAATATGAGTTAAGAAATAAAGTACAGAAATTTAAATAGTATAAACAATAATACAAACAATTTATCATTCCAAACATCAAAGAAATACTATAGCTTTAATTTGAACTTAAACAAATTAATAACAGCTTCTATTAGAAAATATTTAAAATAGCTTTTATGATAATATAATATTAAATGAAAAGCACTTAAACTACCCCATCGTGCAAATCCATTGTGTAGTGTTGTGTTTCTCTTCTTATTTTTTAAATTGATCATTAACGCTTTTTGGATGAGGTGGAGACTTTAAACCACAGTTTTTTTTTAGTATTCTCATCTTATGTAAAGCTTATGATGCTTACTTAGTCTTTGTTTAGAAGCGTTAAACTTCATGGTTGATTCTCATATATTAATGAGTTATATTGAATCAATAAATTCCATAAACAAATTATGATCATTTAATCACTTTAGATACCAAAGAACTAATTTTAATAGAATTTCACTTACCTTTAGTAAATAGGAAGTATGCTGCGTAGTGTCACTAAATATAACTAAACCCAAGATTTACAATTCAGCAAATTTAATCAATCGTAATAATCGGTATTAACCGACAAAAGATGTCAAAAAAACTACACTTAGGTACATAAAAACTTAACTAAACGCATTATAAAAGAAGGCAACCGGGAGGTTTTTCTTGGCGCTTCTTTTCCACCAGAGCCTTTCCGAAGCGTCGGTAAACTCATTTTTCCTTTGGCAAAAATAAAAACATACAAAAAAATATTAAATATAAAAAACCAACATTAATTTAAAGGTACAAGCAAGTAAATTTCTTTTTTAAAGTACTTGTGAATTAAAATGGATTGAAAATAATTAAAACATTCAAACTCCTAGGATCAATTCTATTATTGAATTATCACTTGATGTCAGAATGACCGAAGCAAAAGTCATAAATAGCCGTGTTAGCGGGAACTAAACAATAATTTTATTACACTGTTTAAAATACATTTAATTTTTATTTCCAAGTGTAATTCATTTACAGTTAAATGTAACATTAATCTAAAATCATAAGAAAAAATCATGATCGTACATAAGACAGAAACATTAATTATGTTGAATCTTTGTTAACATAAGTTAAAATAATCGATAATTCATAAAAAATAAAATAACAATATGATACCTGCTGTATCTGACATACAAATCAAGCAGTAAACTCAATGAGCCGTTGTAATTGTTTTAAATCAATCTGTACTTTTACTAGTTACAACTTAATTAATACGAACACTAAGTGTCTCTGAGCACGAGCCACTGGTCAGTATGGCCGTGTTAGCGGCTTTCCAAAAATAAGAGTAATAATACCGCATTCTTATTTACTTGTGTTCATTTATAAAAAGTAAGGTGATTGAACTTCCCAATTTTACTTTAGTTAAAATAATTAAACAATTGTGACGTCACTACCGGTCAGCCCACCTCACCTGACGAACAGGTGGAAGTGGTCGAGATTGGAGGGGCGATGGTCTAATAAAAGGCCTTGCACCTCATTAAAGCGACCATTATTATCTGAGCAACCTTAGGAGTAAGACCTTAACAGCCTATGCTGACAAAAAGTGTCCTAAAAGTGTATTATTGTCATTTATTGTACGATGGTGCTACTAATATTACTGTAAATAGCTAAAGTGCTGATAGTTTAAAAAGTGTGCTGTGTAAAGTTATAAATAAACGATAAATATGAGTATTTTACAACGAAGTTTCTTTTCTACAACGAAGACCTCAGCCTTCCTACTACGAGTTACCACGATTAGCGCTCAAAAGGAAGCCGAGCCCTAACATATATATAGACGCATTAATATACTGCAGTGTTATTTGACGCGAATCATGCAAAACAGACTAGTAATAATGAATAATGGTATTTTAAATACATTATAGAAATAGAAAGAGGATTATCTAGCTTTGTTAAATATGGTTCCAATTCCCATCGTACATTTATTTTATGACAGCGTGATTAAATCGGTATCATACTTTTTACTTTTCACCAGGGGTTTCATTAAACCGAGAAGCACGTTTTCTTGGCCCAAATCTTTGCATCAATCTTAGCTTTTAATAAATCTGAATGTAAAAAGCGATAAAATGCAACATTAACAAAATTCAGACGTGATTTCAGCTTCTCAAAACAAGATTGTATCTTGCATCTTATTGCAACAAATTTTATCAAAGCCAGCATGTCTCGTTAGCTTAATGATTACAGCGGAATACGAATTAAGCCGGAAATTTAAAGACACAGCAGTGTTCTTGCCAAGGCCCGAGTGTCCCACTTCAGCTCTCTACTTGGACTCGGTACAATGGGGTGTGTTTAATTTATGATTTTAACCCAGATTTTGGAGCGGTTTTAAAGACGTTTCGAAATATTACATTTACTAAGTGCTATTATTTTCCTAGGTCTGTATTTCCTTGTTATGATTTTAATGTTCACGGTTAGTTTCTTCAGTTACCCGTGAACAAGATGCATGTAACTGCGTTGAAATAATTATCGGGAGCTTGAAAATAATAAAAAAGGTAATCACGGTCCATGTCCCGGTCGATATAAGTCAAGTAACGATTTTATTTTTATCACATAGGTCACTAGAAAAGGATTACACCTTTCCACAGTTTAAATCTGAAAATTATGCTTTATTTGTTTTTAAAAGGTTGTATTTTACATTCGTTTATTCGTATATGATTTTTTTGTTAGTTTTTTTAATTCAATGTCAGAAAATAGAATTAATAACACCATGGCCCTGTTTAATAAACATTACGAATTGTAAATTGTAGATTGTACCTGACAGGTTACAATTTACAAGTTTCTGTTTAATAAAAATTATAAGTTACAAATTTGTATTAGCGGAAAATTTACAAAATTGTATAATTGTAGCTACAATTTTACATAATTCTGTTTAATAAACATTTTCACCTTACAGGTGATTGTTTACAATTTTGTATGGAAATGTACTTTATTAAACACATAATTGTACTGACAAGTTTACATATTTTGTAAATTGTAATATAATTACGACAGGTGTTTAAAGGTGTGTCAAAACTTGATTTGAAGTGTGCTTTACGATCTGAATAAAAAAAAACATGGTTCTAACAACAAGTAGTGACAGTAATAGTGAGGATAGTGATAACGAATATGTAATTCAACGGAATCAGGGAGTTTTTCGTAAAAGGATAAGGATAGGGCATAATCTTGAACATGATACAAAAAAAAATGCATATCATGGGTTAATTTTTCGCTAAACCGGCCGAATAATATATCTTTATTCTCGTATATTAGAGATAAAATTGTAATGTTGTTGTTGTTCTCCATGATTTCAATGGGTAAACCAATTTAATAATTTCTTATGAGTAACAAATAAGTCTACCCTCATTTATTAAGAACTTGTAGAAAAAACTTACATTTTATGTAAATTGTACCTTACAATTACAATTTTGTAAGGACAATTTTTTCATTGCGTTTTTTACATATGTAAACGTTTATTAAACAATGTTTACAATGGTAATAATTGTAAGTTATTTACTTGTAAGCTTCTTACTTATTTGTAGGATTTATTAAACAGTACTTGTAGATAATTTTAACAAATATGTTACTTTTTTACAAAATTGTCGAATTGTAACGTTTATTAAATAGGGCCCATCTTTATATCAACAGTCTCCCTTCGGTTGTTACTAGTATCAATCATTTAGTTTTCACACATTGCGTGTTAGATATCAAAACAATAAATCTATTTTTAGAATATTAATTTACTTTACGCATTTTTAGTTTATCTTTCGAATCACAAAGTAATTTATATCACGATATTTAATTAAACATTTCGGAATAATCGTGATGAAGCTCATTTAATCAGCAATTATTAGCAACATCTGCTTTCTCGGTAGTCAATAAATTCTGTAATGGAAGCAAAAATGATGTTATCAAAGGTGGTAATATGAGTAATGACCCGTGTAATCGTTTAGGCGTCACGACAAATCGTCATATCACGTGATCTAGTGCCATTTATTTTGGTACCATCGGCCATTTTACCTAGACCCGCCGCATTTCTATCCATGCGACAGCTTGGATCAGAGCATACGCGCCCTGAGAGACCTTGTTTTATTGGACAATAGCTCCCATCATTAATGGCATGAGTAGAGATGGGTAGGGGTGAGTAAATACTGAGTATTTACTCGGTATTTACTCAAAGCACCCGATAAATACCCGTATTTACTCATTTAGGTGGGTAAAAACGATTGCTTGTGAAATATTCAAAAAGTGAGATTTAAGAACAAAATTGTCTTTTATTGAGGAGTGCTAACGTGTATTAACAATATCTATAAAATAAAAAGCATAAAGGACGCTTAATTTTGGAATAAAAGGTAATTATCAGTGAGAGGCAAATTGTGATAATGCATAGTTAACAATTTTGTTTTAAATAAGAAGGTATTTACTTTAAAAATATGGTACTTTACTTCTATCGATGTTCTAGATAACTGCATGTTGCGCAAAAGTGCGTGTTTACGCGGCACTTACGACCTTTTATTAAGGGTTTTTTTAAGAAAACTCTAAAATGGCTCAGCCGATGATGTTCAAAATATTGTTTTTTGTACTCTATTATATGGCTAATCTCTCGATATGTTTTCATATTTTTTCTGAACTTTGGTTCGAAAGATAAAGAGAGATAAACATTATTTTGGCCTTTCGAAACGGTTTATTTCCAAAACTATTCAATTTATCCAAAAAAGTTCTTAGAAACATACCAGTTATTTTTAAAGACCCATTTAATGATGTGCAACACATTGGTGGTTTCTGAAAATTTTTTTGGTGACAATTAGTTACATGTATGGAGTGCCCCTCTTAAAAATACATTTCTTACAATTTTGAGTACTTAATCCAGTAGCGGCTTACAAAATACACCTATATTTCAAATTGATATGGCCCTTTCAGCACTCTAAATAGTTTATACCCACCAATTTGGGTATAAACGAGTAAATACGGGTATATTGAGTAAATACTGAGTATTTACTCGGTATTTACCCATGAGTATTTACTCACTACCCATCTCTAGGCATGAGTATCGTTTTGGATAAATACAAATGAATTGGAGCTGTATGGCTTTGCAGTATGTTTCAATTTAGCTTGATGAGTCAGTAATTGTCCAGTTTTCAGGGCGTTGCTTTTTCTTTTGTATGTGAATTAATCGGTTATTCCTTTTATTGGATTATTACTCGTGTCTCAATTATCGCAAAGAAAAAGGATCGAACTCTGTATCTTACTAATTTTAGCGATATGAATCAGGTGTCAATACACATTGCCCGATTCTAACTTAAAGATACGTCAATGAATATATCTAGAAACGATATGGATTAGATGCGTCAGTGTCAAAAGTGACGTTTTTGTTTGAAGAAACGTCACATTCGACAATCTAATCCATATCGTTTCTAGATCTATTAATTGACGTATCTTAAAGTTCGAATCGGGCCGTAAAGTCTTCTCCAAGTAACGATTAGGTCAAATGGATAAAGAGGCACACTGAAGCAAGGGAACATTTGGAATTGTCATACCGTTTTGCCCCAAGTAAAGTAACTGTGGTTTTCATCAGTGGCGTAGCGTGAACTAATCAAGCCGTGGGCTAAGTCGCATCAGCGAGGCCCCTTTCTTTCACTGTGCCCGAAGGGGCCTCGCGCGAGGCGCTTTGGGGGGCGAAGCCGTGGGCGACGGCCTACTTCGCCGACGCCTATAATATATTTTTCATATCTCATGCTCTGAAAGTGGGTCTTTGTTGTTCTAAAAGGTGCGCAGAAAGTGATACGTTTATGCTCTAGCGCAGAAAAGTGGTGCACTCCTCCGCGTCCCCGTCCCACGAACAACTGGGTGGAAACAAAATGGAAAAACAGTACGTGTCTTTATTTCCGCGCCTGGAACAATTGGTAATTGTTTAATTTTACCAAAGAGGATTTGAAGAAGAGAGTTACTGTCATGGTAAATTATGTAGCTACAGTTCATTTACTGCCATCTTTCGACAGAAGATTAAACCTGTTTGAACGCCATTTGATTTTGATCCTTATTCATTAACTGATATGTGTTAACTTTTTAAATATTAATATTCACGCCATCTACTCGAGCATAGGCTGAAGGTTGTGGCGCCATCGCTCGAAAACATGGAACCATACCTTTGGCCTATAGTCGAGTAGATGGCGTGAATATTAATATTTAATAAGTTAACACATATCACTGAAAGAATAAGGATCACAGTCAAATGGCGTTCTAACAGTTTTATGTTCTGTCGAAAGATGGCAGTAAATTTACAGTGGCTACATAATTTACTTTGACAATCCGTCTCTATAGACTTTATTCTCTTTGATTTTACTAATCCCACGTTGATCCTTTTTTTTTTATAAAAACTGATGTAAATAAATTGTTAAAAACAAATTATTCTTGATATTGATTTCTTTCGTTGAATTCTATTTACTCGATTAATTTTTTTTTTTATTTAATTTTTTTTTCAGAAAAGTATGGTACATTTTAAACTTATATTAGGTCAAACTTACGTTTAACGGCGACATGATGCACTCATTTTCAACGTTAGTACCTTAATCTAACTTACATTACTAAGGTTAATACATGATGATAACATATGAACACAGTATAAGCTTCTTTATATAATATTTACCTTTATTATCCTATTTATTTAATCATGCATTGTACCTATTAGCAACTTCTTAATTTTTGATTTAAATATGTTTTTACTACCACATTCGCCTTCAATAATTGATAAACGGTTAAATATTCGCGGTGTGATATGGCTGCGCGTTCTTTTACCATAGTAGTTGCTAGCGGTAGGCTCCACGTATTTACGACGCTTTAACCTTCTTGGCGCTCGGGTATATACTCGCGGAGTTTTAAATTCGGGATTATTAAATTGATCGGTTGCTATTAAGTACTTAACTGTATCATGCACTGGCAGGATGTTCAATTTCTTAAATAAGACCGTATAATCGTTACTACAGTTAGATTTAGTTTTTTTATCTATTATATTTTTTAATAACCGCAGTTGTAAGTTTAATATTTTTTCCAAATAAGTTTTAAAGGTGCGTCCATAAGCTATCAAGCCGTATCCAATTACAGCGTCAGCGAGTGCATGGTATAACATTTGTAATATTTTATTATTAACTATATTTTTTAAACTAATAATTTTACACAGTATAGTCCTTAGTCTATTACATACTATATCTATGTGTATTTTCCAATTAATGTGTTTATCTATAGTTAGGCCTAGGTATTTAAATTTATCAACTACTTCTATTAATATACATTTACAGTCACGCTTCTCAATATGTAAGTAATCGTTCGTATGACCAATAATTTTAATAGGCTCCTGACTTGGCTTTATATATGGTGATTGTATGAGTAGAAATTTGGTGTTTTCGGTGTTCAATATTATACCGTTATCGTGAGACCATTTAAGTATATTTTCGAAGTAGTATTTGCTGTATATAAGTCTGTACGTTATTAAGGTCTTTATCGGCATACAGTAAGCAAGTGTCATCCGCATACATGTATGTGGAACAGTTCCGTACAACATTAGTTACGCTGTTTACATGCATTATGTACCCGAGTGGGCCATACACCGAGCCGGTCGGCACCCGGTCTGCGCCTCTGCCTCGTCACCGCTGACACCGTCCACGGAGACGCGCAGGGTTCGTTTCGACAAATATGTACGGAACCATTCCAAAACCGGACCACGAACCCCACACTCGTCCATCGCCTGCAGTAGTTGTTCGTGGTCCAGGGTATCGAAGGCTTTTTTGAAATCAATAAAAAGCACCCCTATGTACTTTTTATTATTCAAATGACTATAGACTTCATCTGTAAATAGCGCTAGGGCCGTTGACGTACTTCTTACGTCTACGTGGTGCGGCGCACCAAGGTCGCGGTGCGGTCCGGTAGTCTGTTGCGGCTTTTAAAACGAAAAAGTATAAAATTAAAAAGTAAGAGGCAATCCCGCTGATTTTCATACTATAATGAACAAATAATTTTAAAATTACTGCAGTTTGTTAAAAAATGTGTGTTTTCGTAAATATTGCAATCTAAATGATTTTCGCTAGGGGTTATTAATCTTCACACATGTAAAGTCTCCGATTGCAAGTAAGTCCTAAGGAAAAAATCATGGCCGTAGGTCTATTAGGTACTTCAATTACTGATTTTGTGAAAATACCTTGTCTTGTTTGGTTTCCTTACATTCGATATGAAAAATAGAGTGTTTAACTCGAGTGAAAGGCACCATTTCCGTCTCGGACTATTGGCGCTCGAACGCAACTATATAGCTACGCCACTGGTTTTCATATCTCATCAAACCTTTATGAACATGCGTTGGCTAGTTTATTTGAACTATCTAGTTACGTACTGTAAAAATCTCAAACTTATTCTCAATAAACAAAGTTTATTTCAAATACGAAGACCTATCAAAATAATACAGTTGTGGGCTATAAAAAATACAGTTTTAAAGCTCTTGTGTCGTTTAGCTCCATTAAACAATCGGATTCGAAGTTTGGTATCAATTTTTGGGTCCAGGAAAGGAATTAAAGCATCCATAGTCGCCTCACACGTGGGCAAGATTTTCTCTTTCGGTAACGTGAACCCGTAGTAACCCTGATCGGGAAGCTCAATAGTTAGTGTGTAACTGAAAATAAAAGTAGGTAAAGTCATTTAATCATGATGCATTTATTATATGAGTGTCCTTCTTGCCCTGGTGATCCTTTTATCAATCCCACTATACAGGTTGGCCCATTTAGATCGGTCAGTATGGGAAAATCTGAAACTATAAGACATACGACGATCTCTTCTTAGGAACTATGCCATCGATTTTAGTCACAAGAAAAACTGCATTCATACATTTTAAGCGTGAAGAGGTAACAGACGAGCTACCTTCGCATTATTAGTATTAAGGACATTAAGGACATTAAGGACATTAAATTTTTTACACAAATTGACTAAGCCCCACGGTAAGCTCAAGAAAGCTTGTGTTGTGGGTACTCAGACAACGATATATATAATATATAAATACTTAAATACATAGAAAACAACCATGACTCAGGAACAAATATCTGTATCATCATACAAATAAATGCCCTTACCAGGATTCGAACCCGGGACCATCGGCTTCATAGGCAGTAATAGTAGGATAGGCAGTTATTAGTAGTTATTAAAATATAGAAAAAAAACTAAGACAGTTGTCCGAGTAGCCACGAGGTAAAACAAAGTCTGTAGACAGTAAAACAGGGTGGCCCATTTAGATCGGTCAGTATTTTAATAACTACTAATAATGCGAAGTTAGCTCGTCTGTTACCTCTTCACGCTTAAACCGCTAAGCCGATTACAGTGAAATTCGGTACGGAGATAATTTGAAGGCCGGGAAAGGACATAGGATAGTTTTATCAATCATACTTTTTTTGTGGCAATTTCTTATTTCTATGTTTTTCTGTTTTGTATAATTTTCTCTTTTGTGTTTATCCCTTCAAGTGGCGGTTAACCCGTTAATGGTCGGATCGAAAAGCAGTAAACTGGTGGCCCACCTTTCACGGGTTGATGCGAAAACCAGTGAACTGTCGGCCACCAGTCAGTGGCTAATGAGGCGTTGCCGTATTTAGTGGTGAAATTGAACGCATTTAAGTATAGTTACGGTGTTCTAGCGCCCAAAATTAGGTGGCGAGTTAGACAGCCTTTCTTGTAGTGACTGTTTGTTTACCTAAATAAATTGAAAAAAAATCCACGTTGAAAAAGTCGACGGTAGAAGCTAGTAAGTACTCAATATTGAAGAATCTTTTAAGACTAGAATTTAAAAGTGAGTATAATTTTTAGAATTCCCATTGATTATATGCATTATTTAATATTAACAAACAAAACAACCCACCAATGGTTAGCTAAAAGTGTTGCTTTTAGATAAAAATAGTTATGTCACCAGTTGCCATTTGTATTAACATAGTCCACTCACTTTACCTACCTATTGTTTGTTATAAATAATCATTCTGCTATTATACTTAGGTTAGCATTTAGTTGTCTTGCTCATTGCTTGACCTACAAAGTTATTTAAATACCTACCTACATACGTTTTTGTCACGTACTAATATAATCTTTATTGTTTTTGCCCAATAAGTTACACTAAATTGGCCTACTAACACGAAATACCTAAGATACAAGTATTATATACTTAGTTTAGGTATTGATGTAAAATATGTTCGAGCCAGATACAAATATTGCTCGCATAGAAGATTTTATATTTAATGTTAAGTAAACATCACTGTTTACTTTTTAAAAAACATATTTGTATATTTACATTAGTTAAGTTCTATTTAAGTGTATTATGAATGTTATAATTTTGGATAATGTCAAAGAAATAAATATTATTCTTATTCTTATTCTTATATAAAGTTAATATATTTGACAATTTTTGTGACATACCTGGTACGCTGGTACCATGGCATAAATAAACACTATACTTGTAATCACAGACAAAACATCCTACAGACTTAGCATAGTCGCGTTACCCCCTCTGCCACGCATACGGTAATTTTATTCCATGTTCGAGTCGAAAGTGTCTTTGTGTGACGTCCGTCTCTTTGAACGGACCAATCACGGCACGGGATTTCGCTCACCTCGTCCCGCGCACCCCCGCATTTTTGGCATCATTGGTTGCATGAAATAATTGCTCTAAACTCGGTTTAGAGGATTCCTAGTCTATGCTTGTAATACTCACGAGACATTCTTGGTTTTTTTCACCCAGTCAGAACTTGTTCCAGAGGCAAGGTAACCTGAAAATAAGTAACGATAAATTATTATGACAAAGAGCACGTTTTTGTTGACGGTTGGTAGGTAAAGACTACCGAAAACATTTTACTAAGTTGCAGAGGGGGCAAATTCGACTGCGGGAAATTTCAACTAATCGAAATATATTCCATGTTTTACATTATAAAAGAAAAGATAAAGATGTTTTTCGCTCTCTGGACATATATGGCACTCTAGTTAATAATATAAATAAAACATGGAATATATTTTGATTAATAGTTGACATTTCCCCTAGTCGAATTGCCCCTCTACACCTCATACAAAGATATGCCTCAGATCAATTGGATACCGAAAAGCGGGTAAAATTTTTCTTTCACAAACATGGAAAACAACCGGCCATCAAGTGCGAGTCAGACTCGCGTTCCAAGGGTTCCGTACATTACCCAATTTTAACAATGTATTATGAGCGTAAAAAGTGGAATCTCCTTCGATGATGAAAGTGTGGATATGGACTGGGGTCGCGCAAGTTTACGAAGCCTTCCTGAAGGGGCAATGCGAATGAATGCGCGTCTAGCTGAAAAACGTAGTTGTAGTAACCAGGACCCTGACAGCGAGGGTGATGATAGCGAAGGAAGTTATACAACCGTGGTAGGTAAGCGACTACGCAGACGATTGAAGACCGGAATACTTCAGCTCTCAACACAAGGTAATGTTGAATCTGAAGGTATGAAAGAAGAGTTTGAGGTTGTCCTTACGTCAAAAGAAGCGTTACCCAAACAAATTGCAATGGCAAAAATGCTACGAGCAGAAAACATTAGTGGCATTTTGAGAGTAAAGTTCAAAGGCGCGTACAAGGTACGTATACAGTTTTCTCTCAGAACGCAAGCTGAAAAATTTATAATCTGTTCGGCATTTAATAATGAGAAGATGAGTTGCCAGTGGTCAAATCAAGCTGAGTACTGTTTTGGTCTGATTAGAAATATTGACCTAGATATAGAGGAGGAACTGCTGAAAGATTAATGGAAGTTTAATGTCTCGCAGGTAGTCTTGGCAATTCGCCGCCTAAATCGACTTAATGAAGACGACCAATGGGTTAAGAGTGAAGCCATACATATCTGCTTTAAGGCGACTTCCCTCCCGTTTCACGTGTATGCGTATGATTGTCGCTTTAAAGTAGAGCCGTATATATTCCCAGTTTCGCAATGCTCGGGGTGCTGGAAATTTGGCCACCGAGCACGTATATGTCCGACCAAAAAAATTGTGTGCCCTAAGTGTGGAAAAAACCATCAGAACTGCATTACTAAAGTAATGACGTGTGCCAATTGTCAAGGCGCACACATGGCACTTAGTAAAACGTGCCCAGTTTTCTTGAAAGAAAAGAAACTAAGACCGATTATGAGCAAACACTTCTGCACATACAAGAAAGCTCTAGAACTTTACTACAAGCAAGAAAGCACCTCTACCGAGTCACCAAGCGATGCGAGTGATAACACCCAGTTAAATACGAATACGCCGTATCGGGATGCCTTAACTTCCCAAAAATCTAGTGCAGTAGTCTATACACCAAATATTAGAAAGGAAGAGGACAAACTGAAAGATGCTCTTCCCTTAGCTGGACCTTCTTCTCCGGTGAACAAACATCAAAGGCAAAAAATCAAGGCAAGGAAGCGTTGTACCATCGGTAAATCATGGTAAACAAGAGGGTGAAGATGAGAAAGAGAAGAGGAGAAATAGCACGAGATTCCGAGAGATACTTCAAAAACTTAAAGAGATCTGTCTATCAAGACAGACATTGGAATGTAAAGTTAAGGCTGTAGTTAGTTTTTTGACTGAACAAGTAGTGTCATTTGTCTTAGACGTCGTGAAGGGCGGCGATATTTTAAATATGTTATCTTTGTTTAATTATGGATAATAGTAGAAATCGCGCCCTTAGGGAGGCGCTCATAACCTCAGCCAACCTAAATGTCATATGACATCGGTGCCTTCATCCACATTCTTGGTAATCCAACATCGGACACGGCACAAATGGTATATAGATTGGCTGAAGTTATGCTTGACAAATAGATTTTAATTATTTTTATTTTAAATATTCACTTATATGGATGTAATAGGCATATTTTCTGAAGCTATAAGAAGCGGACTTGATAGGGCCGATATGTACAATTGTATAAAGGTCCTGTTAAATAATAAATTAATAAAAAAAAAAAATGTATTTTTTATATGTGAGTAAATTGCGTTTAAAAAACCCGTAGGGGTCGGATCAAAAACTAAGGAATTAGTCCGACTCACGCTTGACTGCATATTTCTTATAGGTTTTCCTGTATGTAAAAAACTATTTTGTATACTAAGTAAATTTTAGACCCAGTAGTTTCGAAGATAAAGGGGAGGGGGGGATGGGCATTATTTGGCTATTTTCTTAAATAACTTCCAAACTATTTATTTTAAAATTACAAATCTCATTTACCCCCCAAAATTGGCCTCCATGTTTACAACTCATTTATTTACGTAAGATGTTCGTCTTTGCGTCACGAATTTACATATGTGTACCAAATTTCAATTTAATTGGTCCAGTACTTTTGGAGAAAATGGACTGTGACAGACGGACAGACAGACGCACGAGTGATCCTATAAGGGTTCCGTTTTTTCCTTTTGAGGTACGGAACCCTAAAAATGTGAAAATACTTGCCCACTGTATCATAAGCAGTTCCTACGTGGTAATAAATATTGTATTTTTGCAATGATTGTTTTGCCATCTGATCAGCATACTGTTTCTGAAACATTAAGTAGAGTTGTTCAATATATTTTTTTAATGCGTCATTTACTTATTTATTACTCAAATAAGTGACAGTATTACATTAAAAACCAAGACACTGTGAAACTACAAAATAAGAAAACAAGAAAACAAAAATAAACTACAAATAAAAACCAAAGACGAATAAAACATCAGATTTGGGCGACGTCATAACAGCGTGGCTCCGTTGCGTCGTCTGACTTCATCATGACGCATTGATCGATATTGTTATGGGAATCAGTGAGACGTAATTCCAATAGGGAGTATTACTGCAATGTTCTGCCGTCGACGAGTGCAGCACTAATTTGTTTAGTAAACCACAGCGTAACTTATAAATACTAGGCCTTAAACAGTTTTTTTACAAGTTTTCACTATGACTTTGATGCATCAAGGCGGTTTGTTTACCGCGATACGCGAAAATCGAAATTTCGTTATTTTGTCTCTCTATCGATCGGATAAGCAAGAGTGATAGAGAGGCAGAAACTGAACTTTCGATTGTCGTTTTTCATGGTAGGCCATGTGATTGAGCAAGTGATGCCCTCTACAGGCAGAGTTTTGCGTAATATTCCCTATTGCAGTTTCATTCATCACCATCACTATCAATCAAACACAAAACGTAATGTTCAGGACATATACAAAGCAACACCATAATAACCCTGGGTGCCTAGCCAACGTGCCAATCGTTTACGCTCCGTGGCGTAGCCTAGTCATCTCTATCACTTTTCCGTATAAGTGCGACAGAGACAGTTAGTTGCCTTTAGTTCGCTACGGAGGGTAAATGATTGGCACGTTGGCTTCGCACCCTGTGATGTGTTTTGCCCTCATCTCCTTTATCCTAAACCAGATAGAAGACACATCAAGGACTTAAGGTAGCTGATGGCAATAATGATCATTTTATTTGACGCGCAGTTATTGAATAAATGGCGTACCTGGGGGCTGTCAGAAAAAATGGTACCATTTACTATTTTTCCAAAAACCATAAATTTTTGGGTTATTTAGACTCACAATCACGAGTACTATTGAATGAGACAAAGAAAAAAAGTGCTCCCAGTTTTTCATACAAATTTCGGGTGTCAGTTTTGTAACGGTCCATACAAAATGTATGTGAAAATGCGTTACAAAACTGAAGTTTTCATGGGACACATTTTTTTAAATTTAAAATAGTCCTCGTGATTCTAAGAGGAAATAACCCAAAAATTGATGGATTTTCGAAAGAAGTAAAGGGTACACTTAAAAAAAATGCCCACCTACCTATTGCTGTTGACCCGTTACTAAAGCTTTGAGGTCAATTCATCGACATATTTTGACAGCCACTTACGAAAAGTTCAAATGATAGCTTTGCTTACCACTGTATCATAATTATCCATATGTTCTTTTTCAAATGCGTAAGGGATAATAATATACTGGCCATATGCATGAAAAGATATATAATATTCCAGCAAATCGCTGTGGTCGCTTATAAATGCTGCCAGTGCCGATGTTTCTGGTTCAGAGAAAGGTACTTTACCACAATACTCTTCATCTTGTTTATTTTCCTTTGCTGCGCCAAATTCTGTTTAGACATAATTATAATATAGCAAATCATGATACTTATTAGAATTATCAAACGGGAGGCGATGACAATTTATTTTTTATTTTTTTACATATTTCGGTGGCTGCCATTCCTCAACCCACCAACGAAGCGGCAGCTGACGTCCATGAGGGTTCATCATACATAGCCGTTAACTACTATACGAGTTATCACCCGCGAGGCGATTGGTCATGGAAATCTGTTCCGGGCTCGCGGTCTATATACTTTACACTCAATCGTAAATTAAACTTACTTCCAAATGCGACACCAAAATTTCGATTCAAATCAACACCATATTTTCCACGGTAATTCTTTCTCCATAAGCGATCCTAGAACAGAATACTGATCAGATGTTATTTGTGATATTACATGTCTTTCCCATCACGAAACAATGGTGTTCTGGACCTTTGGGAGGCGTGTGCGGAGCCGAAGCTAACACGTAGAGCCCTTTTGACACTTTAATGAAATGTAAGGAGTACACCGAGTGGATGCTGCCCTTACCCGTGTCATGGGACACACGCAGAGGCAGCACCCGCCAGAGTGTTAGGACTATTGAGAGTTGATGGGATCTAAAATGTACTATGTACGTTATTGGGTGAGAGCCATTGGCTGTTAACAGCCACTGTGCCAACTGGCGTCTTATACATATTTCACTTCCACCCCTGGAGCTTATAATAGCTCTGACGACTCCACTCTAGCCGGCCGACTAAGGCAAGCCAGAGGCAAAGAATCCTGTACCACCCACCCTCCTTGCGGGTAACAGAACTCCCCAGGAGCACTCGTGTACGTGAGGTCGCTAATCCCCAAAAGCTCGCCACAAGCTGCCCTACGTTGACTGATTGTACACTGGTAAAACCAGCGGGCGATGGGGTCGTCACACCTCCGCTTCGCCGGATATTACATATTATTATATTAACTAAATGAATTCTTACATCAGTTTGTGAATATGAATATCCATCAGGATTTAATAAAGGGATGAAAATCCATTTATACGAATTAGCTATCTGCTTCAATTCTTGGTTAGTAGAGTTTTTAGAGCTTACAATTGTATTTATCATGAAGGTTACGAATGCTGGTGATATCCATTCCCTAGCATGGCAACCTCCTTCGACCATAACCACGGATCTGAAAGAAAACAACTCCTCAAGCCAAACTTACTCAAGAGGTTTCTACTTTTACTTTTCTATTCACCACGGTCATGATCATAAATAATTTCTTTGTACTTAGATATCCACATTTTTCACCAAGAGTAGATTTTAAGTACCAACATTTCGTAAAAAAACGTTGTAAGTAATATATTTCCTTTAGAAGATTTGTATAATTCATAATTTACTCGGAATAGTGGTAATAATTTATTGCTTAAAAATAAGGGAAATTGTATAAAATAGCTTATCAAATCATCAATTAATATTTTTGACCTCTTTAACATTATAAACCGAAATAAATGTCATATACTAAGAAAAAGTGACCAAGGCCTCCAGTGCCCCAAGCTGGAAACGAACCAGCGTCCTGTGCTATCGCGGCTGCCATTCGGCCACAGCGAATTGTTCCAAGTAGGTATATGCACTTCTTAATGAAGGCTTATGGCGCCCCCTGGCCACCCCTAAGGTAGAACAGTATGGTTCGACCTTCTAACTGGATCATCTCAGGTGATAGGCCATCTCTAGCTCGGGCGCTGCCAATCAATACTATTAGAAGTATTACAACAAATTAAATTATTTTCAGAAAATATTTTAACATTGATTTGCTCATCTATCCCGGTTGAATCTGCTACTAAAATATACTTTATAATCCATTAAATATTTCAGCTTACCTGCTAGTTTGATCAGATGCCCCTAAATCAATATTAACAGCAAGTATATGCCTGTTTTGAACACTTTGTCCAATGCTTTGTATTCGTACTTCACGTGGATGTGCATCACTAAGATCTCTGAGCCAATTATAGATATCTTCTACACTGTAGTAGTTCTGCCAATCGAAAGATTCCATTCGTCGCCTAATATACGGCTTAATAGTTTGGTTGTCGAATGCACTGAAAACATCAATTTCAAAATTAACTTCTACATAAACTACTTGACAGTCTATCTCAGACAAATTAAGATGATTAAAGAAAGGTCAAATTGAATGTAAGGGGATCTTGAAACAATTGACTGTTTTCGGAGTACCTGACCAGAAAATTAAAAGCAGGATAGAATGTCGCTTTTCTATTCTGAATAGAGATGGGTAACTACCCGGGTAGATACCCGAGAGCGGGTATTTACCCGGTATACGCGGGTATTTTCGTTTTTCTTCTAAATGAAGTTCGATTTAAACATATCAGTCCAATTATGAAAATCGTGTAAAATTAGTCCCTGACCACCGGAAATGTTTTAAAAACGCTTTTAATATACATTAGGAAGATGAAAATAAAGACTACTAGGGAATGGAAATTAAAAAAAAATGTGTAGTATCACAACTTCGGAAGCTCATAAGTCAATTACAGTTGGTTTTATGAAAAATTTAATAAAACCTTTTTTTGTAGGAAATTTTGTCTACTTTAGTTTTTACATACAATATTTTCGATATTACTGACAGATTCCTAGAAATATGAAAAAGTTACCTTTTACCCCCCTCCCCCAACCACACCCCCCACCGACCGAAATACGAATGTTTATTATCAACGTATAAGTACGATAATTTAATCAAAATAAAAAAAAATACTCTTATAACGGCATTTTTAAATTATTTATGAAAATTATATGAAAAATTCCATAATGACACACAATAATTCCAACCACTAATTCGGTATATAAATATATCTCCACTATAACACAAATCTACATGTGCAATAAGAAATTAATCTACCCGTCCATTTGGGTAGATACGGGTAAATACCGGGTAGATGGGTATTTACCTGGGTGGGTAAATTGGGTATTTACCCGCGACCCATCTCTAATTCTGAATGATAACACTTTTCTTGAGCCTCTTTATCGAATATTTACACTATTGAGCTAGGTCAGTCTAAAGCACGATAAACTTACCTTTGCAGATCACGGATCAAAGTTACGAATTCAATGTCCATATCTCTAGTATCTCTTATAAGTTCTGCCAAATTTAAACGACTTAGACTGAACTCAACTGGTTTATCAACCAAGCTAGGCTTCCTCCAGAATGTGACATTGTAAAACGTATCCAACGCCTTGAAAAATTCCAATTCATGATCGGATTTCGGAATCCCATGGATCAATGAATAGTCTCTGTAAGATTTAGCGTAACATTTTGTCAGTAACAGAAGGATAACAAACGTAATGTTCGCCAAGTGCATTGTCCCCTCAAATTATCCTTACACACATGTATTGTGCTGAACTTTTAGTTAGGCTATTTAGCAAGAATGCATCAAAACTGAAAACGTGATATAAGGTTTTAGTTTCCATAAAGGCTCTTCTGTTATTATTATTAAATTAGTTATTTTAACAACTATAGATCTTAATGGTCATAATGGCAATATTTATTGAGCTGCTGTGTAATTTATGGTTATAAGAAAACAATCATCACAAGTCTATAAAGTCAAATTGACAAATGTAACAAAAAGTAACGTCAGTGGTCGCAATGATAATGCTTCTGTCAAAACTCTTTTCACTAATATTTTGACAGAAGAGGTCAGCATAAAAATCATAAACGTATTTATTGTCCACTAAAATAGAGCTGCGCTGAGTGAGGATAGGTAAATTTCTTAACAAAAACCTTTCTCGCTACGAATCTTCACACATCACTGGTGGAAACCCAGCATAAACTCGTGTCTTTACCATGGACTGCACGATAAAGTATACGCTTCTATTCTTTATCCTGTGCCCAGCCCATTGGGTCCTGTAATCAGACCGTAAAAAGTCTGCAGCGATTTTGATAGCCCACGCAGTGCAAGTGTCATTTTAAACGTCAAACTTCTATGAAATTATGACGTATACATAACACTTACACTGCGTGGGCTATCAAATCCGCTGCAGACTTTGTTTGGTGCGACTCTATCATCTTGTTTGTCGTTATGTTATGTTAGTTATGTACCATATCCACATCGATTCGGGCGTTGAGCCTTTAGCGGGCTTACCCGATATTATCAATAACTAGCGACCAGCCCCGGCTGCTTCGCACGAGTTAACAAATTATACACCTAAACCTTCCTCTAGAAACACTCTATTGATAGGTGAAACTCGCATGAAAATCCGTTCAGCAGTTTTTGAGTTTATTGCGAATAAACATACAAACATACAGACAGACGCGGCGGGGGACTTTGTTTTATAAGGTGTGGTGATTATCATGTTAGTATTTTTAACAAACTTATGATTATTATTATCAATACGTTTTTGTACAATACCTAGTATATACTCTCTAAAACAGGCAGTGTCAAAAATAAATGAAAAAAAGACAAATGTTATTCAATAGGTATAACTGTGTAATTCTGCACATTTATCAGAATCTGCTAAAAATATACACAATCACATTACAAACAAATAAAATTCTTGAAGAGGCATAGTTCTCCAGAGTAGCACTATCATCAAAAATTAAAGAATCGTCTTCTTCTGGCATATCTCCTAACCTTCTGCCATCAAGGTTTAGTTTCAGTTTAGCGTCTTCATCTTCGGGGTTTGGCGGATCTAGAAACGCTAGCAAGCCATCCAGGGTGGCTTGGCAAGTGGGCAGGATCTGATCTGTTGGCAATGCGAACCCAAATGCTCCTGTGTCTGGTAACATGATGGTTGCCACGTGGCTGGAAACAGAATTATTTCACATTTTAGGTGTTATAAGTTAGTTTCAGGTGTTAGGTGTGCAAGTTGTAGATTTTGATTCCAAAAAATTTGGTAATTTCTAGGAAACTTATTTTTTTCTTAGATTGGCGAGAATTTTTCAAATTTTTGGAAGATTTCCGCAAAATAAATAAATATATAAGAGATAAATATATTAGAGATAAGTAGGTATAGGACAATTTTACACAAATCGACATAGTCCCAGAGTAAGCTCAATATTATAAGGCTCGTGCTCTGGGCACAGAATAAAATAATAGTAATAGGTACCTACTGTGGGTGTGTGGGTACCCAATAGAACAAAAGATATACACGCGAAATCACGTTTTTCCTAGTATAAACTATGTAGTTTTCCTTATCGCCTTGACCAAAACGCATTTTCACTAGTAAAAACCAGTTTCCCGAAACGCCTTGATGAAAACCAATTTTGCGGCGGTTTACAGTCGAAAGTTATAGAGAAGACTAAAATGTTGGCCACCAACTAAAATAGAGTCTATAAGAATTAAGAGCCTAGGTACTTAAAATATGATACTTTACTTACGGAACGTTAATTGCTTTTTTTACCCAGTCTGCGCTTACTCCTGACGCTAAATATCCTGAAAATATAAAGGTACTGTATTTGTGATCTAAGTGTGGAAAGTAATCAATTACCAACTAGTGTCAATATTGTTAATACTACTGCATAACGGTTTGTTCAATAAAGAAATTGTTAAATATATAATATACAAATTTACATGGATGTGTATGTATGTATTTTTGTGGTGAAACTCTTACTCTAGCATAAAAAATACTTTATTACTTACCTTGTGTATCAAAGTTAGTGCCAACTTTATATTGAATTTGATATTTTGTTAATAGTTTTTGAGCCATCGCGTCAGCCAATTTTTTCTGAAAAAGTAAGTACTTACTTATGAATCTTTATCATGATTATTTATGAACAAGATAAGACTTTGTTAGCTATGACTTATCTATAATCAGTAAATATAAATAATTATGAAAAAATTATAGAGAATTTAACTAAAAATAAATACCAATAGGTACATGGTTTAACTATAAGTAGAGGTGTGTAAATAAATATTATATCATAAAAAGCAACTTTGTTATCAAATCTGTATTGAACTATTATGTACTTTTCTTACCGTACTATTGTAATTATCTTCGTACATCTTTGAAAAGGAGTAAGGAAGAATTATGTACTGTCCATAAGCATGAAAAGACAGATAATACTCCAGGCTGAAACTATTATCCCTCGCTAGCGTTGCCATAGCAGCGGATTCCGGTTCAGAAAAAGCTTCTGTACCGCAGTATTCATCATCTCTTTTATCCCTTTTGGCTCCCTGATCTGCGTGATAAATATGCTGGTATAACACAAGAAAATTTTCCGCAGCAAAAGTCGCTCCTTTAACTTCGGTACATTCAGTAGGTAATTCCCGGAACCCATTATCGACCACTGCTAAACTGCTCCGATAATACACTGGCACCACTACACCACTTATTCCCGATTTATTTCGCGAAATAAAACCTCATAACCTAATATGTAAAGGAATCATAACAGTTAGCTGTCATTCGCCAGGGCGTCTCGCTGGCACTAATGTGCGGACAAGTTTGAATAAACTGAACGCGCAAATAATAGCTAACTGATATGATTCCAATATGATTCAAATATGAGTTTGATACTTACTTCCAAATAAAATTCCAAAATTTCGGTTTAAATCGACACCATAACCACCACGGCGATTTTTCTTCCACAATCGATCCTAAAATATAAATCGTATAAAATTTATGACTTCTGAAAATATCCTACTGGTAAAAAATATTAGTGTCAGGTATCTAGCTTAGTACTAGTAATGGAATTTACGTGTATATCACACTACACAGTACACACACACTACACTACATACAGTACACACAATGTACAGTTAAGTAGTCTTTGAAAATATTTAATTTCTGTAAGTGGAGAATGGAAAGTTACATCAGAATACATACTTGTGTTTGTGAATACACATATCCATCCGGGTTCATTACAGGAACGAAAAACCAGTCGTACATGGGTGCTACCAGCTTCAACTCTTCGCTGTTGGATTTGTTAGCGTTTACTAATGCGTGTATCATAAAGGTCACTACCGCTGGAGATATCCACTCCCTTCCATGGCTTCCTCCTTCTATTATGACCTTCGGTCTGTGTCTGAAGTTAAAAAAATAGAATAGGTACTTGTTGAGCTCTACTACACGCTGAAGTAGGATGTTATTTGGTAAGTGTTTTGAGTTAGGCCGCGACCGAGAAATAAATATAGACTTAAACTTATTTAATGGTAAGAGAGATGATTTTGTGTCTTGATTAGGGTCTAATTTTGTGATGAGTAATCGTAATTAAATTAGATAAACACATCACTGGAAATAGCCTTTACGTAAGTAAGGGTTGAACCACTAGGATAAAAACAAAACAATGTTCTCAGACCTCGTTCGAATAAAATGAAGGTATTTATATAAAAAAATATTAAAAGTGGATAAGAATGTTTGTGAATGTTCACCTTTTCTTGGAAATGTTAACTTTATTCAACTTTAGTTTTACAGCGAATATGTCCCTATTCTCAAAACTCTTTCCAATATGCAACAACTCAACCTCTTCAGGGTGCGCACCGCTAAGATCTTTCAGCCAAGTGTAAATGTCATCTAGACTATGATAGTTTTTCCACTTGAATGAATCCAGATGATGCTTAAAATAATGTTTAATTATTTGTTCATCGAATACACTGAAAAAAAGTATACAATTATTTGCTTAAGTTATTTGCTGCCGCACTGGGCACATGTGACCGATTCTAGTAGGTATGCATATTACGAGCGCGGCGTTCAATGTGTTAAGTTAAAAACCAATTATTAAAATGAAGATAAAAGATCCCTGGTAAGCAATTATTTTTACCGTGACAAAATATCTTCGAAAGATCTCTTCTGCTAAACAAACCATATAAATATGTATACAGCTGAAAAACTTTTAAGCAACCTTTAGGTTTAGGTTACCTTTGCACATCTTCCATAATAGTCCTAAAGCGAATCTTCGTCCTGTATGTATCTATCATAAGTTCATCATAATTATAGGGACTAATGGTAAATTCAACAGGCCCCATAACTTTGCCAGGTCTCCTCCAATAGGTGACATTGTAGAGCTTAACCATATCATTAAAGAATTTCAACTCGCGGTCATTCTGAGGCATACCATGGAGCAGAGCAAAGTTCCTGTACGTTAATCCATCGCAAACAGATGCAATTGCTAAAATTGTGGTGATGTAATACATTTTTACCCTGGAATAGACATTTCTACGTTGTTGGGCAATACATATTTTGTAAAACTACTACAAAAGATAGGAACTGTTACAGCGATTTTTAGAGAGTAATTACCACAGAGTAAATTATTTGTACTTTATGTCAAAATCAAAGAGAATGTGTGTCAAAAGCGGATTGCATACAAAAGAGTATAGTAACTTAGTAACTATATTAAGCTCGGATATTAAGTAGGTACTTATAGTTAATATTTATTTTATCTTTGGAAAGTGAAGAAAAAGTTTCATTTACGCGAGTTTTCATAAATAAATTGCTAAAATTTAGGATTGCAAAGTGATCGGCAATATGATGTATCAATATCAAGCCTGAACAGTAATATATCTATCATCATTATCAAGAGGGCGCTGTTGTATATGACAGTTCAGTATAGTATGAAAAACTAGTTCCAGTGAAATTCCGCAACATGGCGCGTGATCATAATTATATTCCTGGTCAGGCTTTTTAACGTTAGCAGGGGTGCGAAACTCCTGACTTCGGTCAAACTCGGCTCCGCTCGGCTCAGCATTGCTCCGAGCAATTATTAGGGTTGGCACCACTTGACTTCCTTTTGCGTGCACGACCACAGATAAGATAATCACTTGATTTTTGACAACCCTAAATAGCCGAAAGGGATAGTGCCATATATTAGAAAGAGACATCATGATTCGACCCTGAACCGCTGTCAAACTTCGTTTTTGTAGGAAAAGTTTCCTTTCTGTACGATAGTACTATTAATTATTCTGTGACGTTAGCATTACGAATCAAGATTCAAAGAGTAGCCTTTCCCAAAAAGTGCAAGTTTAACCTTTTCGCCGCCAAGTCAATGAAGTAATAAAGTGTCATCAGCGCCATGTCAAAAATTGCTCGTATACTTACAAACCTGACCAAAACTACGACGAGTCGTGGCGTGTGGCGCGTGTGAATGTTCGGACTTCATATCAAGTCAATGGCGGCGAAAGGGTTAAAACCTTCAAGTTTTTAGAACCTTCGCTTTTTTTAGGATAACCTATTTATCTTGATGCACAGTCTGAAAATATCCGACATTACTAGAAATTCCTTTATTTTAATAGTTTGTATATTTTTTTCATGCCCAGTATACGTATCAACAGCTAGATTTGCGCTGTTCTGGTAGAAACTGACGGTAATAAATATCGAAAAGCCTTTTTGTACGTACAATAAGTTAACTTGCATCACTTGCATACATACCACTGCAGTGGTGAAGCGTACAGAAATGAATGAATATGAACATGTATGTGTCGAACCCTGACACCAGAAAGACGTATTGCAGCGTTATAGTTCATTATTTTAGACGCCTGTATAAAATCGATTAGCAATGTTGAGCTACATGTTATTTGATTGTAACGAAATAAATAAAGTTGCGTAGAGAGTAACGCCGTCTATTGGCGCATTGTTGAAATAAAGTCGCGTAGAGAGTAACGCCATCTATTGGCGTGTTGTTGAACTAAAATGACAGGTAGAAGGCTTTGGAACGTCGAGAGGTTTCTCTCGAGTGAGCGTAGGCACGAGTTGGTATTTTTGTCGGTATGTTGGTAGACTGGTCGAGCAGGTTTACCAACTTGACTGAGGCGGGAGCGGAGAGGCTCCGCCGCTGGTATTTCTTCTTGGTCGGACCGCGCTAGAGATCGGACGTACTCGTTAGCCAACCTCGTGCCTAACTCGCTACGTTCCTGAAGGCTTATACCTAAAGGATTATTCTGATAGCTTATAAAATCCCGCGTTCTTTAACCATTTAGCTAAGTGTTTTATTTCAAGTGTTATTTTGATTTCTTATGTTTCATTAGAAGCTTACTTTTGTGAAATAAAGAAATGATGTGTTATGTGTTGTTTTAACTTGTTTTGAAAAGATTTGTCCCTCTGAGTTTGTTGCCGGTCCCATATAGGGCCAAATCTTCTCATGTTAGAGGCGTAGGGTTGGAGCCGGCCTAGTTTGACTTGAATAAAGATTTAAACGGTTTCTTTTTACTTTCATATCGCTCCCTTGAGTTAAACATAGCAATTAGTTCTTTTAAACATTTAGTACTGAAGTATAGTAGGTACTAGTATGGTTAACGAGTCCTAAGGTTTATTTCATGCACTGGTAGCATGGTAGCATACTGGTTTAGTTGTGAAGTAATACATTATCGTACTACCCCACGCGCCCACCGCCTTTGAGACCATCGGTATTCGATATATGTATATAATTTCATAACAATAATTTTATTAAAAACCGAAAAGCCATATAAGAAAAACATTTATCGAAATGACCGATCCATTCAAAGTAGTCATAGCCTGGCCGTCGGGTTGGTCTTCATCGAAGTCATCTTGTCCTGATAGTTTGGTTCGCCGTGGTTTGAGGACCTCCATCAGTCCATCCATGGTTTCCAGGCATGTCTTTTTGATCTGGTTGGCCGGCAAGGCAAAGCCGTGTTTGCCAGTGTCGCGAAGCTCGAATACGTTCACGTACCTGTAAATATTTCTTCCGTTAAGTAAGTAAAAGTTAAAATAGTAGCAAACCTTTCGAATGCCATATCCAATATAAACCTTATAAGCATATTAGGTCGCATAGTGGGGTACCACTAAGCAGGTATGCTTCGACAGCGAACATCATACTTTTTGGTATGCGATTTTGGCGATGCCGATGTCTGATACGCACGGTACCCTAAGAATTCTGAGTAGAGATCGAACCAAAATTAAGAATGGATTTATAAGGACTACCGATAACTTATAAGAAGAAGTCAACAGTAATATCACTTTATTGTTAACTCACGGGATTTTAAATGTCTTCTTGGCCCAACATGCACTTACACCAGCTGCCATATATCCTAAAACGAAGCAAAACAATGTTACATACCCCCGTGAATATACCTATTAAAAAAATAACGAATAGAATACCCTGAAATATCACAAAAAGTCGTATAGCAATAATTGTCTAAATTAATTCAGTTGGTCAGGTCCTTGGAAAATATATACGAGTAAATAATGGTTAGAGTTAGACCAATAAAAGTCAGCAACGATTTTTATAGCATACGCAGTGCAAGTGTTATTTATACGTCATAATTTCATAGAATTTTGAAGTTTAAAATAACACTACGTGTGCTATTAAAATCGTTGCAGACTTGTCTTGGTCTAACTCTATAAGAACTGTTTCTTCGGCGTTGGGAGAATCAACTTTTTCTCGTTATTCGTTACCATGTTTTCGCCTCCCCTGGACAACTATTAAACCCTGAGTTTATGGTATTTAAATTTACCAAACATGCATTTCTGTCGTAGTTTTAGCATGCTAATAAAAATGTGATGATCGGTTTAACCCTTTACCAGGCTGACAGTTCAAAAATGACAATCGCATGTCAATCTTACTCATCGGAAATAGAACACATGTTTGAAGTGCCGTATGTGGGAAATATATATCCCTTAGCCTGGTAAAGGGTTAATGTCAGTGCACGTTCGAATTGACCTGCCTGTTTGATTTCAAAAGGTGCAAAAAAAACTATGTTTGTAACTTACCTACGGTATCAAATGCTGTCCCTACAGTGTATTCCGTCCCGTATCTCTTCTTTATACGTGCTGCTGCACTGTCCCCTATTTTTTTCTGAAATAAAAAACAACATCAAAGTTACTTTCTTCTTTAATTTGTATGCATTTATGTACGATTCCCAAATTCACCACCGAACGGGCGGAGTCGGAGCGCGCTTCACATTTGTACGGCCGCAAACCGGTCTGCTTCTCGTAGACTCGGACGGCTCCGGACGGACTCCATCGCTTCTGCCATACATAATGTATACCTCCTTGTATATGCACACTGAAAATGCGCTCCGGCGCGGCCCGACTCCAGTCGGTCGGTGGGAATCGTACGTTACATGGCTTACCATTTCATTAAAATTTTCAAGATGTTTCTTAGTATACGCGTACGGTATGATGAAGAGCTGCCCATATGCATGGAATGATATATAATGGCTAATCGGCAAATGCTTGCTGGTGGATTGCATAAATCTTCTTAAATGTTGGGATTCTGGTTCAGAAAACGCTTTGGGGCCGCAATATTCTTCTGATTGTTTATCTGTTAATGTAACTCCCACGGCTAAAAAATAGAATAATGCTATTTATAAGACGCAGTGGATTTTAAGGACGCTAAACGCCGTCCTGTTGGTCATCCAACCAGCCAGTGGTTGGTTGGTTATCGTTGGGCGGATAGAGTGGAGGCAGATCTCCGTGAGCTCAGCGTCAGCGAAAGCTGGCGTGATACGGCTATAGACCGAGCAAAGTGGCGTGCTCTTGTGTTGGAGGCCAAGACTCATTTTAGATCATCGCGTCGGCCAAGTACCTTAGGTATTATTTTATAAGACTCATCGACAGAATCAAGAATTATGAATAAATATCTAATAATACAGTAATTTTATATATTTCGCGTTTGCGTTAAATCCGGTAGTTCTGATTTTTTGCAGACGTGTTTATGATGTTGGCCCAAAGAATAATACAAGTTTGTGACTTCGAGCGCCGAACGCAACTTTGTCAAATATCTAAAAACCTGCGAAAATTTCGGTTTTCTTTTAGATTTGGGCGATTATAACCCTAAAGGAGTAGTTTTTGATAGTGCCTTCTCAGGACATTTTTAAAGTGGACTAAATTTGCTACAATACGAGACTAGAATTGTCTCTGTACATCTAGTAGTTTCCGAAATAAAACCTTTCAAAATTTATATTTTTTTGAAATTGTATTCGTAGGGTATGTAAGTGCAGTGAGTAGGTATGCACTTTTGTCTCAGGCGATGCAGCTTGGCACGATTGTTCCTAAGGTCAAACAAAGCTGATTTGGCCAGGTAGCTTGAGATCGTACCGTGCCTACCCCCCAAAAAGGGAGGCGCAAGGGTCGGATCACCAAGTCCAATCTATGCTATATTTCTTCCTGCTCTTAGCAACTAGGGCAAGTAATATATCATTTTCATATAATTTAGGGATTCCTTATCCTATAAAGTATCACTTCAAAGCAGGCAGTCATACATTTTTTTTGAAAAATATGTAGCGGATTGAGTGACGATTTCCATAGAAATGTAATTATGGCCAAAGTCAAAGGTTAAAAATGTAAAATAAAACACTTAACTTGGCGTTTTAAAAGTATGAATATAATGTGCTCGTCCTAAAATTATATGAAAATTATATATAACTTGCCCTAGTTACTAAGGGCCTTAATATAATAAGTCTGCAAAAAATCAGAACTACCGGATTTGACGCAAAAGAGCCAGGTTACAAAATTCGACAAAGTTACTGGATTATAAATACAAATAGTAAATCAGTGGTTGAGATGTTGGCTGGAAATTATAGTCGTTTACCTTAATTACTGGGGTAAAAATTTAGAGTATTTCCAGTCAAAAAAATATTTAACACGATTAATTAAGATCTTACTTCCAAAAGCCGCATCAAAGTTTCGGTTCAGATCGACACCATGCCCGCCACGGAGATTTTTCCTCCACATCCGATCCTGTATTAATAAGGGTAGATGATAATTAAATAAAATTAAGGATGATGAAGGAGTTACATTTCCTGCTGCTATGATTGTAATTCATATTCAACTTTCAACGGGAAAAACTTTTCGTGGTTTAAGTCAAATTTTAATTGGTCATATGTATGTATAGTGCGACATCAAATAGTAGAAATTAAAAAAAAGGTAGGTACTAAAAAAAAATCCATACTAAATTGTTGCCATGTTTAAGCATTTTACGTCAAAAATGTGACAGTTACGTAGAAAGTGGCGCCCTCAATAATTTGTATTTGTATTTGTATGACCTAGATATTAAAATTCTTCTTGTGAAGTGCAGTAAAAAGGATGCCATGTAAAACCTGAAGTTGCTTAAGGGGCCCACTGATTACCAGTCCGCCGGACGATATCGGCCTGTCAGCTTTTCGGAACTGTCCAATTTTTGTTCTAACTGACAGGCCGATATCGTCCGGCGGCCTGTTAGTCAGTGGTCGGCTTTACCGTTGTGTGCGAATATTCGTAGCCATCTATATTAAATATTGGAATGATAAACCACTCGTAGTGATAAGCGATTTCTTGCAGTTTTTGATTCCTCAAACCGTTACGGGCATGGATCAGTTCATTGATGATATACGTGACCATGGCTGTCCCTATCCACTCCCGCGCATGTATGCCGCCTTCAATGACAACTTTGGACCTAGAGTGGAAAAAAAAGCTAATCGTAAATTTGAAAGGCGTGAAAAGTCGCAACATACAACATAAATTGCATGTGCGTTATATTGTGTTTTAGTTTTACAATTTTCATTACAGAGTGCTTAGCCAAGATGCCAATCGCTTACGCTCCGTAGCGAACGAAACGCCAACGTCTCTGTCGCACTAATATGGAAGAGTGATAGAGAGAGACTACCGTATCGTTCGCCACGGAGAGAACGATTGGCATCTTGGCTACGCAACCTGGTCAATGTTCGATAAGTAGACACTATATGAGGAACTTTAGAAATAGTACCTTTAAGTAGCAACGACTATATTTTTTCTTAGTTTCTGTCTCTGTTATCGTCTAATAGTTATTTGTTTTACAAGGGGGCAAAGTTGTTGTTTGACCGCTCGTGCTAATATTGATACCCGAGCAAGCGAAAGATTCCAAAACGAGCGTAGCGAGTGGTTCGAAAAATGGAATCTTGAGCGTTGCGAGGGTTTCAAAACACGAGGGTTAAACAAAATTTGCCCCCGAGTGAAACAAAAAAATTTCCACCACACCAACCCGAAGCAAATATTAAATGTAAAATATCAAACAAAACCAAACCAAATCAAATCCAAATGAATGTTATAAATATTTATCATCCAAAATCATCATTTAAAAGTCAATTCTACCAGCAAACATAAGAAAACAACTCAAAATTTGCGTTTGATTACCTTGCCTCACATGTGAATAAAATGCAACTTTGCTATCAGTTTTTGAAGTGCAAAGTAATATCTGGTTTGTTAGTACACACCGTTGTATGGGGACCTTGCACTTTGAGACTATGCGCTGAAACTTGGCACAGTTGGTTCTTAGCTGGTCCTGAGCCGATACAGACCGGGAGACATCGAGAGCCACCTCTCATTTAGTGGGGGGGAGATTTCTCTAAAACTATACCTATTAGGGCATGTGATATATCATTTTCGGATAAATTAAGGATGAGAACGTTCACTACTAAACAAGCTATAAGCCTTTCCGAGCTGGTGTGGTGAAAAAAAAAAAATATTTGTTGTGTTTTTGGGTGCATCAACTTTTTCGTGTTGTTATATTCTGTTCCGTAGGCCAAAGGACAATAGTTTGTTAGAATAAATGTGGAATCTCATTCTACTATCATGCTTATCAGATGGCTGATTATGAGTCTACCACAAAAATGCATGTTTAGTCAATTTAAATAGGTACGTACCATATTTGGTTGTTAAGAATTGTCCAGAGGAACTTAATCATGGCAACAAGTGACACTACAAAGTTTATACACCCGTTTAATCTATTTCAAACCTTCTTTTAGACTCTTTAAAGATGATCTTCATGCACATAATATCCCGGCCTTCGAGTGATTTTCCGATGCTGAACAAGCTGATTTCATGTGGGTACTGTGTTTTTAGATCCATCATCCAGTTGACTATATCATTTGCGCGATAATAGCTGTTAAAGTTAAATGATTTGGTGTTGCGCCTACTGTACGTGTTCACAGTTTGATTGTCGAGCGCGCTGCGAAATAAATAACAATAAATTAATTAAAATTATGTGTGATTAACGGTTTGTTCCGAATCATTGGATTTCCCCAAATATCTTACAATTTTTGGCCCATTCTCCAAAACTCTCATTCCCCTGGCCATACCTATTCGCAAATTCCCAGGAAATTCTGCTTTATATTAATCTCAATTTTGGTGACTGTGTAACCCGTGCCAAAACAGCTTTGCGGAATCCCTTTAGAATTTGTGAATATGTAAAGTCAGGGGAATGAGAATCCAGGGGAATTAGAGTAGAATAACCCATTTAAAGTAAACTTTAAAGAGCATTACATATTTACCGCAAGTGAAGTGTGTGCTCGTGTTCTCTGGTCGTTGGCGCTTTTATCGCAATCGACTAGGTACAAGCGTAACGGCTCGGTCATGACATTGCACGACTGGCGGCGGCGGCGGCGGCAACCATAGGTTGGAGCGAGATACAGTGATCTTTCTTTCCCACCTATGGTTGCCGCCGCCGTCGCCAGTCACGCAAGGCTGTGGCGAGACGTTACACGTAGCTTGCGCTGTTAGTGAATGCATACAACTCAATAACCAAAAGTACTCACGTCTGTATATCACTATGTAGAATTTCCAAGGGAATGTTCTTATTCCTAGCTTCTGACTTCACCATTTCGGCATGGTCAGGATTTATGATGAAGTCAACAGGCCTGTTGACCAATCCTGGAGGCTGCCACACGTTGACATCGTAATTCTTCGTTACGTTTTTGAAAAATTCTAAATGTTCTTCGCTAGCCGGTAAACCCCGCAACAGCATGAATCCATCGTATCTTTTACCTTCACACAAACTTAGCGCAAGGAGTGTAATAATTAAATTAAAAATCATTATTAGTTACAAAAATATAACATCAGTGTTATTGTCAAAAGACACATCATACAACCGTAGCCCAATAGATTAAGGCATATTTTTGAAAGTTTACAAAACAATATAGATCTATGTTTCAGTCAGTATTTTCAACAGATATACAAAACACCCTACTTAGTTTTCAATTGAGCTCCGAGGAATTCTACGTCGCCTACCATGCCCCCTACAGCTTCCCACTAGTATATACATTATATGTGATGGGGTAAGTTCCTAAACTCGACCACCTCTTTGGCCCCCGAATTAATGGATTTCATGAGGGATCTTTAGGTAATAGTCCAATTCAGTCTGCAGTATACATCCCACTGCTGGACAAAGCCCTCCTCTCGTAGACCGGTGAAAAAATATATAAGTTTGGGCTATTAGAATTCAAGTTATTTTTGTTAAAAAGGATTAGTCTGAATCATCAATGGCATGGAATGAAAAAATAATTAAATGACATCCTACCCTTCCCGTTTTAAAAACACTATAGACTTATATATGAAGGATATGGATAGATACTAGATAAATCATTTATTCGTGGATTCCATATATGGTGGAAATATTTCCTGTCTCGTATGTATCTTGAAACTAATTGAAGTAATTCTAGTATCCAAATAATTTATTTCAATGTTACAATTACGATAGCACAAAACAACATAAGCGGGAGGAACATTCCATTCACATTAGAATCATCCGCGAATAGTGATCTGACGTATCTCGGTTTGGCCGTCATGAGCTCTTGCATCATCAATTTGGTCTCCTCACACATCGGCCGGAGCTGGTCGTTCGGCAACGCGTAGCCATACGTCCCGTTGTCACGCACTTGAACTGTGTAGGCGTATCTAGAATAAAAAGTCAGCCACAAATTTGTAAAAGGGCCTCCACTAAGACATGCGCGTCTAACCCTTTTCGCCGCGATTGACTTGATATAAAGTCACTGACTGTATTTCGTGCCCCACACGCCATGACTTTATATGTTATATGGGTTTTTTACGTGCAATTTGTGGTTTGACGTTTATGACACTTTACTTTACTTTACGGCGAAAGGGTTAAAGGTTAGGTATAAGCCGCGCTCTCTGCTCAATTTCTTCGTAGTTACTGTGCCGATTATTGCGATACGTTGTATAATAGGCCAAAAAAACCCTAATCGATATACCTCAATGCCTCAGGGGTCTATTTTAGATTGTAGTACCACTGTATATATCTTGTATGTAAATAAATGATTCTTTTCGCAAAAAAATCGATATGTACGTATTGACTGTTCAAAGGATAAGGACATCCTTTATACTTAAGTAAAGTTTGAGTTTCCGGTTAAAGTTTTAACTGTTTTGCAGAATCGCACATAAAAAAGCTTAATTTCAAACTTTCTTGTTACTTACTATGATGGTACCCTATTTATGATGGCCGTGGCGGGTAAAAGTTTTTATATTGCTAGCGTACAATCAGCAACAATCTTTCTGACTATCCATCGGTGGACCTTATGCGTTTTGTAATAAGGTTTAAATACTGATGGACAGTTAACAGTGTTGACGAAGGTACATACTTATGGCATAATAAAACATATTTCACTTACTTAACTTTCATTTCTTTTTTCATCCAACTTGCGCTAGTTCCTGACATTCTTATACCTGGGATTGAAAAAAAAACTATCAAAACTCTGACTACCGGTGACCATAGAGCTGGCAGCTTTCTCTCGCAGCGCATTAGCATTGCCATTCAGCAAAGGAATGCTGCTAGCATCTTTGGCACAATGCCGCGGGGGCCTTTTTTAGATTTATTTTAATTTAGATTAGTTTAGTTTTTAATTTTATTGATGTTAATAAAGTATTAAATTATTAATATCAAAATTGTTGTTCGAATGCATTTGTATTCGTAATTTAAAAATTAATTCTGCAAGTAGACCTCAAGGGCGATTTCACAAGTCAATACAATATTATTTACAGTGACATCATATAATGACATGAAAAATACAGTATAATCACCCAACTATAGTCCAGTACTACAAAGTACTAAGTAGGACTACTTAAATACGTAATTAAGTATCAATGCTAATGTTCTTTTTGGTTTTGTCTTAGTTTCACTGTCCAGGGGCCCGTTTCTCAAAAGCTTGGAACTTGTAATACAATTGGAAGTCCCTTTCTAACAAAAGCTGTCAAAAGTGACATCCGCTTGTATTACAGGTTACAAGCTTTTGAGAAAGGGGCCCCAGGTTCATAATAATCTTTAAAAAAATATCAAAATACCTACTACATTTGGTTATTTAAGTTGGAACTTGGATTAATTAGAATACGGTGTGGAACACGCATAATGTGTGGTTATAATCTTAACTCACCCATAGTATCATACACAGTTCCAGTGCAAAATTTAACGTGGTTTCGTAAGTACATCTTCCGTATCGCTTGTCGGCTGTAATTCTCCTGTAAAGTCAAGTTGCAGAAACTTTTGAAAAAGTTGAAAAAATTCTCGGATATATCAGGAAAATTCAAAGCAAAACTTTCATTTTGAAAACGGAAAATTTCGATACCCATCCAAAAACATGCAAAATTTCCGATTTTTTTTGATTAGAAACCAAACACTAGAGGAGTTGCAAGTTCGTTGGTGGCCTAAGGTATTATTCGAAAGTCATTACCATTTCTCCAAAATTTTCCAAGTGCTGTATTCTGTCCTCATACGGAATAATAATCCTCTGCCCATAGGCGTGAATAGCGAAGTAATATTTCACTTCCTTTCGAATAGGCAAGATGAAAGACGATAGTGCCTTAGTCTCTGGCTCCGAAAAAGGGTATGGCCCGCAGTAACTGTCGCTGCTTGGCTCTTGACTTGTTCCATATTCTAAAAAAAACCGGAAAAATTCGAGTCACATCCGCCCACCACGGACCGTACATAAAAATATACGGCTTTCAGATTATTCTCTTCTATACAAATAAGTTTTTTTTTAATCTACAAAAACTGAACCCTTATAGTTTTACCATGTCCGTCTGTTTGTCTGTAGGTCACAATAATTTTGCTTGAAAAGTATAATCTATATTTTAATGAAATTAGAATTCCATTTAAAACTTACTTCCAAAACTTTCGTCAAAATTTCGATTCAAATCGACTGAAGCGTTTTGGTTCCTATTCTTTCTCCATAGGCGATCCTGTAAATTTATGTATGATTAGTTCTCTCTCTTTGATCGTGGTAAGTATCAGGGTTGCATCTGGAGCGGATGATCTGCCTCCACCGATTTCTGTCCAACGCGTCTCTGACGACCGTATGACCGGATATCCTTGGCTTAACACAGTCCACCCTCCGAAGTTATGGCAAGCTTCTTCACCATCAAGAACGCAACACCCCTATGTCGGCTGTACACACTCGTCGTGAGCCTCTCGCCGAGTCTTGGCACCGCTCCGAACCAACCGGAGAAGAGAGACAAGGAAGAGCGAGGCGAGAAGGGAGCAGCATGTACACAGTCGTTCTCAGCCTGTCTCTCTCTCTTATACACAAATTATAAAAAAGTGAAATATTGGCCAAATATAGCAGTAGTTAGGTTATGAAGGGGTAACGTGGTTTGAGGGATAGTAGAGAATGCGTAGAGGCAGGCGTAAAAGAAAAGAGTAAGGATCAAACAAACAGCAACACTCCTAACTGTACAATTGTACATCGGTGGACCTTATTATACAAATGGCATAAGGTCCGCCGATGTACAGTTAACAGTGTGGGCGATGGTACACTTGCCTGTTTATGCGTATAATCATATCCATCAGGATTGAGTACTGGTATCAGATACCAATCGTAGGTGTTCGCTAATTTCTTCCATTCCGAGTCTTCCGACGTGTCAGCTTGAGCCAACTCGTTGATTAAGTAAGTCACAAACACCACTGCAGCCCATTCTTCTCCGTGAATTCCTCCCTCTACTATCACCTTGAAAGAATAGTGTAAAGGACATTTATACCTAGTTGATTTTTAACCTTTTCGCCGCCACGTCAATGAAGTAACATAGTGTCATCAACGTCAAGCCACAAATTGCACGTAAACAACCCGTAAGTATAACATATCAAGTCGTGGCGTGTGGAGCACAAAATACTAACTTTATGTCAAGAAAAGGTTAACGATGGGATAAAAGGCACCCACCAAAAATATCATTCTCACTTTGTTCGAGCGGTATAATATAAGTAACACTGTGTCTATACATTATCTTTACTTACACACAAATTATAAATAAAATTACCTTTGGCTTGCGAACACTTGAATCAAAGTTGATATTGACCATGGAAATATCCCTGCCTTCTGCTGATTTTCCTATTGAAAAGTGACTTACGGGGACAGATTTGTTTTGGTTCAAATCTACCAACCACTGGTAAATGTCTTCTAGTTGATGGTAGTGATCAAAAGAAAAGGTCTCTGGTTGTAAGAGTTTGTAACTTGATACGGATTGATTGTCGAATGCCCTGAAATTAGGTATTTAGTAGAAAAAAATTGAACAACAATTTATAACAAACTATATAAGAGTTTTTTTTAATTTTTAGCCATTTTAATATATTGTGACCTTTTTTGCCACTTTTGTGTTATTTCTAGTCAGGATCGCGAGCCCTTTTCATCCTTTTAGAAATTTTGAAGAAAAAAAGTGTCCTATAATTTCCATAGATTTTTCAAACTTTCCTTTTTGTTACCGCCATACAAAGTATAAGGGGAAATGGTAACACAATAGGAAAAAAACTCTGGGACATTTTTTTATCCCATTAGGATCGAAAGAGCTCGTGATTCTGAGTAGAAATAACATAAAAGTGCATGGCAAAAAAGGTCACAATATACAAAAATTGCACAAAATAAAAGAAACGCTCATATTACACGGTGTTGCTTTTTGTAAAAGCGAATAGAGAACCTTAAGGGCTACCCATGCATGTTTAGCGAAAATAAATGCAGAAATCAAGGGTGCAAATCGGTAGACCGTATAGCCTACTATCATGAGCCCTCGTTTTATCTGTATAGAACTTGACGTTATTAATCTAATATGTTTTTGCCATCAAAGACTGAAGCTTACCTTTGAATATCAGGCAACAGTATTGTATAATTTAAATTATAGTGTTCCGCCCTATTTTTGAACATTTCTAAGTCCACAGGACTAACCACCACTTCAATAGACTGTCCCAACTGAAAGAAATGTATATTAATCGCAAGAAGATAGCTTAATCTACCATTTCCTTCCATAGCTTCTGTAGCTTTGTATTGAACTGAAAAAAGCTAGTAGTATGATATTATTATACAATAACCTTAAAAAATATATTTTACTTCTAGTGGCAACCGAATGGTCGATTACTGATTATTTAAAAAAAACTGTTCACTATAATATTTTATGATGGCTGGTTACTATCACAGTACAGTATACACTCACCCCGTTATTCATAAACGAGCTACAAACCTCAATTAGGTAATAATCGTTTGTCCTTATCTATCATTTTGACTTATGTATTTGTAAGTAAGGGATAAAACATAATTTAACTAAATCATGCCCGTAAAGTTTTATGAATAAGGGGGTCAATCAACAATCTTACTTTATGACCAAGGGCGGGTAGTTCGAAATACTCGCGCGGCTAGAAGACGTTGACGTCAGCTCTAGGCAGTCTTCCTCCGAGACCACGGGGACAATATCGTCCTCGAAACGTCGGAGGTAATTTTTAAAGGTTAAGCTTAAAGAACATAATAATGTTACCTTGTACGGTTTCTGCCAAAAAATTATATGCATGTATTTTTGATTTTCTAAAATATGAAGATATTTCAGCTGGCTTCTAGTCTCCGTATATACAGTAATCAAGCTGTAGTTGGTATAGTTTACTCCTACACATGACTTTATATTTAATACAAAATATATAACTACACCAAGCACTTTAGCGTTCATTTTATTGCATGAAATTTGTAACATGCAACGAAAATACACACGGATCAGAATAATTTGATGTTGAAAGCTGTCACAGTATTTTCTTCTTCGTAAACAAGGTCTCATCAGTCTTATGTGACATTACTTTTTTAATTTAAGAATAGGCTACAAGTTATGGAAGGTACTCCATGCTACCGCTTTTCTAATGGCCTCTCCAAATGTCACCGATGATAGTGAATGTCAGTTTCCATTTATTGCCACTTTGGATCGATTAACAGATTCGCGTATAGCATTAATAAGCTCAAATGTTTATCGTATAAGTGGAAATTATGTAACTAGGTATATTATTAAAACGTGTAAGTGAATAAATTTCCCGCATTAACTAGAATAATTTTTAGACATTCTAAAATTCTGTCATGATGTTTGTGGGATATCTACTCCCAGGATGAGTAAGTAAACGTTTTACTCGTACTATACTTTCCCATAGATCCATAAGAGAGATCTCACTGAATCGGTAACATTTTTTTAGACTAGATAAATTTAATAGTCTTTAACTCGTAATATCGATAACAATTACTTAGCTTTTTAGGCTAGAGCCTTTAGAGAGAGAATTTTTCACCACACCAACTCGAAGAAAATATTAACTGTAAGATATCAAACAAAAACAAACCAAAATGAATGAATGTTATTAAATTTATCATTCAAAATCATCATTTAAAAGTCAATTCTACCAGCAAACATAAGAAAACAACTCAAAATTTGCATTTGATTTCTTTGCTTCACATTTTTGAAGTGCAAAAGTAATCCTTTCCGAGCTGGTGTGGTGAAAAATATAATATTCCATTTTATTTTTATGAATTTCATAAAATTACCATTAATGAATAATAAAGTAACGTCTGTCCATCCACATAAGCTTTTTACGCTAAGGCTAACAATCCCTTTCAGATTTATAGGGTGACCGTAAATCCACTAACTATTAAGGACTCGGAACTCGGTGACCACACTGCGATTGTGCGGGACAAGCCTATTGTTCATTTTGGGTGTTTTATGCTTGAGAAAAGGGAAAATGGAAGGTAGTTTTTAAACCTGTGGCCTGATTTAAATTGATCTAGTGACGCAGTGCTATATTAAAGCAATCATCGATAATTTCGTAACTTAAAGCATGTGTCAGTACGTGACATAGTAAATAAACTGATTGGGACAGTCCTGAAGATGCGATTGTGTCTAAATTATCTAAAATGGTGTATCTTGGATGGTGTTCAAACCCTTAACCACCTTGAAATGTCTATTGGGACTGATATAACGTAGTGCAGAGTTTACAAGTTTTAACAAGACACCAAAGTAAACAAATTGTTAGTAGGTACAGTCGCCATCAGATATATCGGAGCGGCCAAGGTGTTCACAATATCTGAACACGCGCTCTAACGCCCTGACAATAGAGGCGTGATCCGATATTTGTGAGCACCTTGGCCGCTCCGATATATCTGATGGCGACTGTACATAGCACTGTCTTGCACTTAGCTTATTACTGGAAAAGTCGCTAAGAAGGAAAAACTGGACATTTAATAAACTTAATTACAAAACTACTTTAAAAGCTGTTAGCACCAGTATTCTGCATTTGTTATCTCATATTCTTAAAAGAGTACAAAATCCGGCTAATTAAAAGTTATAATTTAATGAAAACGGGCGGCAACTTCAATGGCGAAGGAATAAGTTTTGAATAATGTGCGAAGTTGGTCTAGCTGGCGACATCGCGAACGTTTTTTTTTTTTGCTCAATTAATTACCAGATGATATAGATGGCAAGCTCTTTAAAAGTGACTGTTAGCTTCTGTTTTTCCCAAACTAGTAATATTTTGTAAGCTATGTAAGTATAGTATATTATTGATCTGTGTAAGATGTCCCCTGATATTTATTTATTTATTCATTATTTATTAAGTATAAGGAACTTTTGTGACACAAACTAACCATCAGTTTTTTTTCCGTAGCGCGCATTCCACACACTCCGGTTGAAACTGAAAACACAGTTCTATGAAACATGGCGCGCATACTTACTTGACAAAGCAAAGGTGAGTAAAATTATGTACCTAACATAGGTTGTCCCCTATCTCTTGAAAAAACTTGAACATAATTATAATATGGTAATTGGAGGATTTCTGACTAAATAAAATTTAAGTAACAAATAATTAAAACATTGTACGTGAAGAAATTAACGATAAACAGATACCTAACAACTACTCGTTATACTCGTATGTACTGCTCTGTGGTCTGACACGTACGGTCAAGAAATTTAATTTCAGTGCCATTTCGTACATTGTCTCAGTGACAATAGTATGAGGACCCTAGCGACTTTCTTAATGATTGTGACTGTGACAAAGCACGAAATGGTACCTACTGACATTAAATTCTTTTAAATGTACGTGGCTGGTTTATTTAACTTATTGCTTATCAAGGATTAGAATTGGATTCTTATAATGTCTTTTGTCAATGAAGATTAAATAATTTATATAAAAATACCATGTAACTTGCTTCTACTTCAACCGTAATTAGTCAACACCGTCAACTACAAAATTCGCTTGCGCGTGTCCAACTAACGACATACCTTAGCACTCAAAACTTTAGTGCTAAAGGGCATTTAGTTCAAAGTTTCCTGGCCGCTCGTAAAACTGAATCGACACGCTCCATTACCTAACCTCATTCTTTTATTTCGAAACAATAAAATGAAAATAAAACTCGACAAATGACCATATTTCGCGGTGTGGTAAGATGATTTTCGGGATATTTAATGGCCCCGAAAAGGGCCCGGGAAATTTATCGTAGGATAATAAATCCAAGGAATTGGGATACAAGGCGGGGCACTTAGCTCGGATTGGTGTTTCGTCAACGTTAACGTATGGTTGACAGTCATGTAGAATCGATTGGTATGTGTTGAGTTCATATTTATATTTAGAGATTGAGATTTGATTGAGATTGAGTTTATTGATTTGATGTACATCTTCATTTAAAATCTTCAGGAGTAGAAGATTTTAAATGTACAACATTATAATATATAATAATCAAAATATCGAGAATATTAAGTAAACCCCTGTAAATATTAGGAGCAAATTTTAGTTTGTTATTAGTGTTCCAAGAGAAATACTGTAGTAATTAAAATGTTACTGTACATACCAAGTAAAACAAAGTTTCCGTTTTTAGCTTTTAGGTACGGAACCCTAAGACCAGCAGTAAACATTTCAAGTATACACGTACAATAATTTTCAACGTAGTTTTCACAGTGTAAACATAATTTTGCCTTCCTTCGCGCACCAGCACTGTAAAGTAATAATAATGTTCACAGCGTTTTCATACCGGTATCGCTAAATAAGCAGTAGTTTCGAACCTCCTCCAAACTTTCCTTGTAACGTTTAACATCGCGATACGTTCGCCAACTAACCACAGCTTACTTTTAAACAAAGTTCATTTTAATAATATAACTCTTTACTTTGCTCCCAGTCATTTAGATGATGAGCTTTCTATTAATCTGCGGCAGTTGTGGTCACATTCAAACCAGAAAACGTGAGTTCAAATCCATTGTGTTTGCGTATAGAATAAATATAAGAACAAACCTTACATTCGTCTGCGAAGGCTAACAATGTTTACTGCATGGCTTCACAAAAAACCTGCGCCGTTGGCCACGCCAGTCGTGGCAACTGCATTGCTGAATGGAGACTATTTTCATTTTATTAATTTAATTTTTAAATGTAATTATATATGTATGTCATTTGTATTGATTCCTTAATCAATATTTTCTAGATTACTCTGTTCAGTCCGGCTAATAGGAACCACGAGGCTTTTGTCTACATGTCTAAGTGGGATGAAAATAGCTGGATGATTACTATTAATGATTTTAAGAAACACATAATTTAATTCAACCCCCTAATGACTATGATTTAACTTAACTCTTCATCTAGCACTATTTTATACATATTGTATACAAAAATATTGGGACAAGATGAAACATTAGGTTACTGTACCAACCGTGTCTCAGCTGTTTTAAAACAAAGTGCTCTAGCTGTCGTCATAACTATCGAGCATGTTGCACCCCTGAACTCGGCTATATGTTTATATTTACGTACAGCCTTAATGCAGATATTTTAGTGAAATAGACTGTATCGCTTTGAGGGCTGTAGGAAATTTCGCGCAAAATTAAAGGCAATATACTTAAAGAATGCAAATAATTAAGTGAAAGATTTTAGTGCTAAATATTATTAAATAGATTTAAAAAAATACTTTAATATTGTTTTGATAGTCTTGGTAAAAATGTATTCTAAATAAATTGAACTGAATTTCAGACACTTAACCAACATTATCATACCCCCTGAGGTTCGCTCAGTACCTAACCTAATCCTACAAATTTGACATAGGCAGCTAGGCACTAGTAATTACGAATTCGACTGCCATCTGATTTTCCAACCCAGCAAAGAAACTAAGCCTTGTTGAGGCTATTCCCGTGTCTTTCAAAAAAATGAATTGAAAAATGTTAAATGATATTTCATACATAAGTTAATATGAAACTTATTCCTGCGAGCTTGAACGACCGCAGGGCCGGGGCACGACGTTTGGTTTGAAATCCGCACGCCTTGCCACTAGGATATCAATGATGACAATCAATGATTTAAAAAAAAACAACGGGTAGCATTGCACTCCGGGAGTGCCGAGAGAAGTGAAAACTCAATGACTAGTCTAAAATGTCTGCAGCACTATGTATAATTGACCCATCCTCCTTTCTATTGAACAATTTAGTTCTGAAATTGCTGGCCAGTGAGCTTAAATTTGTAGCGTTAATTGTTTAAAATTCGAATAGAAATTGTAAAGTTACCTTGCAGACCTCGCATCTAAATATATTTGGTCATGATATTTTGAGTTTTATTCACCAGTACTAGAGTTCACTTTTATTAGCGATTTCATCAATATGTAGCTTTATTGAATTATATTGGAGTGATATACAGTTAGAATGTAACTGTGAGATCCTCGTATTTCAGCCCGTACAAGATTAGAACATTGAGCTTTATTGCTTAATATAAAGGTCCAGTTTTAAATAATTGACCTGATTATGATACGTTATGATTAAAGTTATTTGGTGAATAACATTGTCCGTCACACATAACATAACTTCACGCAAGCGCCCTGCGTCGCCTACATGAAACAGCAGGCTCAGGCATACATTTTCGCCGTGCGGTAGAAAGAGAGGAGAGACGCCTTACGCGTTACGCCTTACGCTGTCTCGAGTTTATCATTTTTTCCCCACCTCAAAAAGTGCTCAGCGCCACTAAAGAAGCTTTCACTTCAAAAATTTTTCGCTCCAATGATTCTGTACTAAAGGATATATTATCTTTGCACACCTTAAAGATACTGTACCTACACAACAAACTTTATAACGAGATTGTCATCCCCTTTCAGATTGAAACGGATAAAAATCTGTCCAAAGATAGCGGATGGCTTTTTAATTTCTTCGAATTGCCTGTTAAATGACTAAAGTTTCCGATGTTTTTGTCCCTTGGGATCCATGAGCTCCTTACAGCGTCAGTGTCTTTTAAGAAACTGGAGGTGTCGGCCCTGGCTCAGTTAAGGAGCTGTCAGTCGACAATGAGACAGGAGATTACCAAGTTTAAATATAAATGTACCTTCTTGAATTCTTGTAATGTGGAAAGTTTCGGTTGCTTGAAATATCTATCTTATTTAGACGCATGCGATGCGAGTTTCATTACATAATGGAAAGTTTTTAAGGCGCTAGTTTGCTAATAGGGAAATATTCAGTGCAAGAAAATGACATTATCCAGTATCATAAATCATATCCATAACTTGAGCGATATTGAACTCTACCCAATTTTCGGCGTCTTGTAATTGTACGTAGAAAATATAGACACACAAATTGTTTCCAATATATTTCATATAGGTTTCAAAAAGCTTCGTCACGTTTAAAAATTACAAAGTGAAAGCCCCAACAAACATCAATTAAGTTTAGTCACAAATTAATTAACACTCATTATTCAGCTAAGGGCGTGTCCACGCGGGTAATCAACTAAAACAAAGGCATATATCACTCAGAGATGATGGATAAGCCGATACGTCAGTGTGCGCGCCCTTACAAAAACTGTGACGTATTGGGTGGTGCCAAAGTCTACCAAAACATAGAATACAGACCCATTCGTCGCCTTTTATTCCCTTTATGGGCAATTTTACAAAATAATAAACAAAATTAATTTCAAATCAGGACAACAAAGTATTTTCCAGTGTTTGAAATTAAGGTAGGTAATTATCTATTGTTTTACGTATGAACTGAAAACAGATAAACTTATGCCCTTGCCCATCATCTGATCTTAAGGTTTCCAATTGCGAAATTTCATTAAAATCTCTTCAGCAGTTTATTAAAGTTTCAGATTACACAGACAGAATTATCATCGCATTTTTTGTAGGTCAATTTAAGCCCCCTCTTTCTTATGAGGAATATGTAACTAAGAAAAATAGAGGGGAGTAAGGGCTCATTTGGACGGTACGAGAACTCGCATACGAGTTTCATTATATTGCGATTTTTGAGCGGTCGGCAACACTGCAGACTATTGAGGCTACATCCAATTTAGCGGTGCGCGAATTCACATGCGATTTTAGTTAGGTACAGGGCTCATTTAGACGATACGAGAACATGCGAGTTTCATTACATTGCGGGTTTTGATCGGTCGGTTGAATTGGACGTAACCAACAGTCCGCAATGTAACTAAAATTGCATGCGAGTTCGCGCGCTGTCTAAATCAGCCCTAACTAAAGTCGCATGCGAGTTCATGCCCCGTCCAAATGAGCCTAAGCCTAAGACTTACGACTAAAGTTCAAGAAGAATTAAGAATGACCCTAATACAAATACCGTCGCTGCTTAGTCACTGTAATACAATTTTGTTGGCGTCCCACTAAAACTGGCGGTTTAGTGTGACAGCCCACGTTACATTAGCCTGTCTACAAAATACTGCATCATTACCCATTGATTAATCATCGTTCCGATCGACTGGATCTGAAACTGATTATGTTAACTAGCGCTGCAATCAAGAAAAAGACGTATTATACTTTCTTTCGTCATTTATAAATATTATGTGGGAATCCTCAGAGGTTATTGCAGGGCAAGAGTGACGCAAGTCGCCATTTTATTGCGTGTTCCTTTTATTAATGATGCAAATTTAAGCCTTATTATTTTTCTAGATACGTGTCATTTTTTATCCTGAAATATGAAGGCCCGAGACTGACAGATAAAGTTACATTACTAAGAGGATAGTGGACAACCCCTTCTCAATACAAGCGTAGTCTCCATTTTACTCTCTGAATATGGAACATGGAGATTACGTTTTTGTATAGGTAGAAAAACAGTCGCGTGCGTTCGTCTACCTTCCTCTAAATAAAGAAACACGTGTAATTTTTCTTCTCTTAAAAATGTATGGTAGTCAATATAATTGTGATACACTGAGTATGATGTCGAAGTAAGATACTTAATATTGATACCAATTTTTAATGTTCGTATGCCGCTTGAGACTTTTACAACATTGTTTGCAACAAGGAAAGTTAGTTCAGAACACAAGTGATAATCTATTATCAGATTATATTCATAAGTAAATAGTAATACCAGACCATTACTAAATTACATCTATTTGCCTCGGTGTTGGCTGTCATGTAAACACATTATTAACGATTAGAGACAATCATTTTATCTGCCTGTCTATACAAGGGATAGTATACTTTATTTCAAAGAGATAAGGTATTTAATAGAGGCGCGTGCAACGTTGTTAGCTAACGCCTTAGCCATGTGTGAAGGGACATCCAAATAATGGCCGTCTTCATATACATGCGTATTGTCATCGTAACTAGATTTGTATTCTATCGGGGCCAGTGCAAAAATATATCTTTTGTCATGAAAATACAGTCTAAAATTGAGGGGAACATATAACACTCTCCAAGTGTGGTGATAGTTACCAGTCCCGTTTAATTCTGGAAAAGGAAAATTGTGTTCGCAAATGTCTATTAAAATATCTTATCATATAAAGTTGTGTTGTTGCAGAGAGGACTTTATTTCAAGGTGTTTAAAGCCAAAGTTGAAAACCAGAAATATCATCGTTTTTGAAGCTTTTAAGGGTAACAGGATCCCATAGCGAGGAACATAATCGTATTTAGGAGTTGGTAGATATTTAATAAACTGGCATCTGGAGTAGCTCAAGTATGTCATTGTCATCTAACGATATTTTATGAAGCACATATTTTTCTCCCCCAGATGTGTAACATGCGACTGTGGATTTTTTTAAATTCTTAACCACTTTAATTAGTTTAATTATAATATCAATGTTGATAATTCCGTCATAGGGTCTATTCCGTACACGAATAAAATTGATAATTTCGTCGACAAAGCAGCGATTGCTTTTAGTTTCGGCAATCAAAAGCAAATGTTTTGTTTTTCCTAACGATTGAAAATCGAAGAAAAATACGCCCGTAGACGGAATGGTCCCTATGACGGAATTAGCCACGTTGACCTTAATTATAACCTGATGATTTCTAAACATCCGAAAAAAAATTACCAAATTTTGTCTCAGACGTAATTATATGACTAAAAATGATCAAAAGTAACCTCGGATATGGCTCGCATCACCCCCTTAAAGCTTTACCTAGCTTCCACACCCATTGACATGCTGTATACTTATTCGGTAGATATATAGGTCCAATATATACCTACCTTCACTCGTTACCAACGGGCTACGGGAAGTATCTTCACAGAGCCTATTATATTACACGAGTAATATCCCCGTAATCATAAAAAATAATGTATTCAAGCAGAGTTAATCAAAACCGAACTAAATTAAGGGAGAGTGCGATCATTATCTAAACAACGCCACGTGACAACACCAATATTTCATATTATTTAACTGCCGGAACCACAACTTTAACTACCGGAGTCACAAATGAACCCATAAACTACTTCCGGTTATTATTAAAATCCAAAATGGCCGCTAGACTGCCGAAATATGATAATGTAATATTTTAATCCGTCGAATTTACTGTTACGATGTTTCGTACGGATATCTTTGTGGAGTTCTTAAAGGTTTTGAGTTTGTTTGAGTTTGTACCTTTATTTCGGGAAGAGATGAATTTCTATCTTTCAGTTTAGGTATTTTGTGAGAAAAAGGAATATTATTGTTAAGACATCTTTCCTACGCGATAATATGACTAGTTTATAAATATTCGGAAATTCAAAAATGGGTGATGTTGCCAGATTACGACATGTCTATGCAACCTTAGCTTCAATCTTGGCAGATCTAGATTTTAAGTAAGTATAAACCAAATATCACCAATAATACTTCTGATATCTTTGAAAGGATCGGCATAATCTTCATTTTCAAAAACTGGGAATAAAGTGAACTTTCCCTAATAGGGTAAAAACGTATTTACAAAATCCAACATTCCACATCATAGCTACAAGGAATGGTCGTAGTTACAAGGCATGTAAACATATTTTTCTTAAGCTTAATCCGTGTTAATTATCTAATTATCATGGCGCTGCCTCCCTTTCGTTCGCTTAACTTAACATTTCACGAGACAACATTTTATACTTCATAACTCGAAAATTCGCAACTTTTCGTTAACATTGAACCCCGGAACAAAAGCAGCCATATTTTGCGTTGCGTTGTTGGATTCCCAGCGAAATTTATGTTACAACTCTGAAATGTAATTAATTGCCACTTAAGGAAACTTCGAAACTCAGTCAACATTGTTTGAGGAAAATAAGATAAAAGCATCAAGTGCCTTTTTGTTATATAATTAATTTTCGACGAGATTATTAATATATATTGTAAGGATAACTTGGGTGACATCTTTGTTTACTGGGGTCAGCTTTATGCGACTACAGCCATTATTTAAAATAAGCAGTATTATTTATTATTTGTTAATAGAATCTTTGCGTAACTAGGCAGCGTGACCGAATTTTTATGAAAAATATGTTTTAAATCTATGTACCTATGTATTATAATAATGCGGCCGTGGATAAGAATGGAATTTCCGCCGTGGCCAAGTGTTGTTAAAACGAACAGATTATCTTTCTGTTGGCTGAAAATAAGAAATAAGTGAAAAACATAAGATTATAAATATCAACGCGAACACGACATTTAGAAATGAAGAAAACAATTTGGATGAAATACATATTGACATTCAACTTTCGTCATAAAACTTGGAACAAAGGATAATATCTGAAAATTTAATTCCTAAACGCTTTAATATTTAACGAAATAGTACCTACAACTTAAAGACACGTACCAACGACGCCACTTAAAAGCAAGTGTCGGAACTTCTGGTCAGTAAATTAATTATTTAGCGAATTTCTCATTACTACATAACACCGTTAATTCAAGCATAAGGGGACTTGTAGGGATGTTATAACTATAGCTTAGTGAACACATTGCTTAACCCAACCATTATAAGTGTGATATTTGTTTGCACATATATTTTTTGTACATTTAAAAGTTATATTTATACTGGTTTTTGATAGGCAATGAGCATGGAACCTTTTAGAATCCACCCCAGGCCTTGTGCCGAGTTGAGAACTCGACGATTCAAGGAAAACTTGAGCTTCATGTGAAGGGTGTCTTCTACTAAGTTATTGTACGGTGTTGGGAACTTGATACTTGGCTGTTGTTACTTTGTCGTTTTATTTGGTATTTACAATGTTGAGGTGTGGAGTATGAGTAAAATAAACATAGATCGATAGGAAATTGGAATTGGTTAAGCTATTCGATATTAAGACTGTCCATCGGGAAAACTTTCAATGTACTTATTCTAATATTTATGAAATAAAACTATTGAAACGGATTCTATCGCGTATATTAAATTCATACTACACCCCAACGTTTCGAACCCTTTACAGCGTTCGTGGTCAACGGGTGACAGAGGATTTAAACTACACTGCAAGAATGAACCCTGTAAAGGGTCGAAACGTCGGGATGTAGTATGAACTCAATATACGCGATATAATCCGCGTTCAATAGTTTTATTTCATGAGTAACTATCGCGGTAACCGAAGACAATATTATTCTAATATACATAATATAATGTAAGATGAAGATGATTGACATAATCCTATTATACTAGCGTACCTACATATTTCGGCATGGCATCCTCATTATTAAGACCATTGGCATGCCACTCTTAGAATACACGTCTTGCCAGTTCTTGCCAGATAAAGAGGCATCCAAGCCAGCAGACTTTCACATATAACGTGCCGGTTTTCTTCATTCTCCGAGTATCTAAAAACACACGATAAAGGTACCGTTCGGACAGTGGGGAGACACTCCTGACTTCGGGCACACTCGGCTCCGTTTGGCTCAGCATTGCTCCGAGCAATTATTAGGGTTGGCACCACATGACGTCCTTTCGCGTGCACGACCACAGATAAGATAATCACTTGAAGTGCCATATATTAGAAAGGGTCAGCATGAGTCGACCCTGAACCGCTGTCAAACTTCGGTTTTGTTGGAAGTGTCCTTTCTGTACGGTAGTACTATTATTTATTCTGTTGTTCGGATTCGGACATTACCTACTGCTCCAGTATTGTAGCGCGACAATACTGCCGACTGCATTGCTTTCGCAAATATCAAAATATCCGGGCAGCCACATCGATTTTGAACCTAAACGTAAACACAGTTAAATTTCTTTCCCACACAGTGGTCACGCGATGAAAGTTCCTATCAACCGTGTCAATTCACGAAACTGTCAAATCTTTTTTTTTACCAAACGAGGTGCGGTCTTGTTAATGAGACAAACATTAGTCTTTTTTTAAACTGTGAACATAAAAACAGTGGGGTGTCTTTCCTCAGTTAACTGGGTGTTCGGATTTTTTCGTTTTGACGAATAGAAATAGATATTATGACCCGTTATGATATATTTTTAGCAGGAGACTTGTTTAGTCAAATGTGAGGGTAGCTTAATCTGCTAACCTGCCTAAAGTTCGTGCATAAAATCTGAGGTATCATGTCCACTTACAAGTTTCCGCTTCTTCGGATGGATATTTCTCAGACATCGTGCTCGAACTGTATAAAAAAATACTATTTAAAGTGTAGAAAATTTAAATATTTTTTATATTTATATAATGCGTCAATAGGGAGTATTACTGCAATGTTCTGCCGCCAGAGTGCAGCACTAATTTGTTTAGTAAACTATAGAGTAACTTATACATACTAGGCCTGAAACAGTTTTTTGACAAGTTTTCACTATGACATTGATGCACCAAGGCGGTTTCTTTACAGGTGGCCTACCGCGAAACGCGCAAATCGGGATTTCTTTATCTGCCTCTCTATCGATCGTAAAGAGTGATAGAGAGGCAGAAACCGAACTTTCGATTGTCGTATTTTGCGGTAGGCCATGTGATTGACGTGACGTGTGATGTGTCATTGATGATGTCAATGAGGTTTGTTAACTGCATGTGCTAAAGGTGCCACCTACGCAGAGCTTTGCCTAATATTCCCTATTAAGTGTGTATGTTTTTTAATATGACTAAATTAACATTATTTCCAAATACTCGTACCTAAATAAAATTAAACTTAGGTATATAATCCCAATGTCGTGTCTTAAGAATATGAATAGTATTTTTAGCTGAACGCTGAAGCTCATTAATTACCCATTAATTAGTCCGCACTCACTCACTACAAAAAATCTAAACAACCAAACTACCAATATTTATGCAACGGTAACATCCATCAAGTCATCATGAAACAATTCACGCACATCCTCACTGCCCCGATAACGATTCGGTAAACGGTAACCGGAAACCGAAACCGGTAAAAAGTCCTAATTGATGGGGATGCGACGTGTCGTTTCGTCAGCTGTCGGCGCGCGATGACATCCGAGATGACGTTTAAACTACTGCGCGTTCTTTTTTTAAACGTCTAAAAGAGCAGTCAACAAAAAAAGTAGGTATGAGTATTTTAATGTTGATGATTAGAACTTAGAACCAGTCTGTTTTTAATTAGATGTGAACATTTATGGTATGAAAGTTCAGTTAACTTTAGCTACAGATGTAATGCATAATTGTTTTCCTTCGTATTTTCACGGAAACGTACGAACGTGTCTTGCTAATACTGAAACTATATAGTACTAAAAAGTACTGAGGTCGACTGTAATAGCATGACTAATACGAACGTTTCCGAGTAAAATACGAAGGAAAACTATTACGCACTTCATCTGTATTAAGTTTGGTTTTAATAGCACATTACATTACGATACAAGTGCGAAATTACCTATTCGCACATGTATCGTACAACAACGTTTTACAGTACATATGGCCCTTTGAATTTTCGACATAGTTGCGTAATAAGCTAATTATCGCACCATCACTCTTATCACTAACCAACACAAAAAAAACCGATACAGTTTCTTGAAAAAAATCTAAGTACATGTTAATTCGGAATTCGGATAATAATTGGTATTGGTATAAAATACCTACATATTAAATGGGAAATTAAACAAGACGTACATATAGATAGTCCTATACGTATTTGATTGTTTGTGTAATAAAAGCATCATAAATATCATAATTAATCTCTGAAAAAATTGTACCTACTTACCTAATTATAATATCTACTCACACATTTCCCTTATTGTCCAATTTATAATAAATACTCATAATAGGTTAATTTTAATGTACCTATACCGTTATTTTCAACCATATTACAAGCGCAAGTAAAACCTATTATAAAAGCAATTAGAAATAAATTATTAGAAGTCATTAAAAATACAGTTAATTGCAAATTGTCTGACCTACAGAAAAATCCTATTATATGGAGGAAATTGCTCAAAAACGCAAATATTGGCCGCTTATAACGTTCTTTTCTATCAACGTATTTACTTACAAACCATCTTAACTACCACATTCGTAAAAAGCATATTAAACTTTGATGGTATCATGTTAAAGTTCATAATCGATTATCAATTATGATCATAATTCTCCTTTTAATATCAGTGTGAAGTAATGACAGTAATAAATCATACGGATCGTTAAGCACGTCCCCTCGGCGGTATTTGGTTCGATTCCCGGCCGAAATGGCATCATCTGTCAATGGCCAGTGACTTGACATGATTCTGTAATGGAGTAGCCGTGTTGCATTGTTACTATTGACAGAAATGATGCTTTCAGGCGTTTATTGATGGTGGTCTGATTTGCTTTTAATGTTGCCGCTGGATTTGTGACATTGTGCCGGCAATTAATAGTGCATAGTTCACACTTCGCTGCCCCAATATTACAGGGTTCTATGTTACATTTTCAAGATACTTGAAATTTGACTTAATGTCACTATGACAATGTTCAAATTTCAGTTCGATAAAAGTGAAACATAGAACCCTGTAATATTGGGGCAGCGACTTTTTGCAGAAAAATTGTGTCACTTGCAACAAATTACACTGAAAATGTGTTATTTTATTTTATATTATACGGCCTCCTAGCCTAGTCGGTAGTGACCCTGCCTACGAAGCAGGAGGTCCCGGGTTCGAATCCTGGTAAGGGCATTTATTTGTGTGTTCATCACAAATATTTGTTCCTGAGTTATGGATTTTTTCTATGTAAGTATATAAGTATTTGTATATATGTGACTATGTGTATATAATTTTCAAATAGTATATAGACATGTTTTATAATGACATTTGTTATATCAACCGATTCCACGACAAATCTAAGAGCACCACTTTAATTTGATTTATTAGTTAAGAAATCGGCTTAGATAAATAATATATTTACAGTATATAAATGTGTATATTATATATATATCGTCGTCTAGTACCCACAACACAAGCCTTATAGAGCTTAATGTGGGATTAGTTCGATCTGTGTAAAAATTGTCCTATATATTTAAGTATTTATTTTATCTTCAACATTTTACATCTTTAGTACCTATAATTTTCATATCCAAGCAATGTTGAAATTAAGTACTTTTCTTTTTTAGCAAGTTGTATGAAGTTTTAAGTCGAGTGGATTTTGATGTTGGTGGCTGAAATTACTTTTCTTGTATTCTCATAATAGGTACCTATGCCCTTATACAAAGATTCAAGTTCCGCACTCACAAAATATCTGATCTCCATACAAACTTTCAACCCCTTTCTCAGCACCTTGGGGGATGATTTTCAAAAATGCTATTAGTTTTCGGTTTTTTAATTTAATACCTATTTTTTTGCAAAAAGTTAGGGGATGAATTCTACAAATCGCTGAAATCACTTTTATTGTCTTCTAATAATATCCCCAAATACAAAGATTCAAATCCCGCGCTCGAAAAAATGTTTGATATCCATACAAACTTTCAACCCCGTTTTCACCACCTTGGGGATGAATTTTCTAAAACGCTTAAATTAGTTTTCTTGTATCATATTTGAATTTGATACTTTTTTACAAAGTTTCAAGTTCCTAGCTTAAAATAAAATTTGCACCCGAAGACGAATTTTTAACCCCTTTTCAACCCTGTTAGGGGATGAATTTTACAAAACGCTGAAATTACTTTTCCTGTCTTCTAATAATATCCCTAAATACAAAGATTCAAGTCCACCACTCGAAAAAAATTTGATATATATACAAACTTTCAACCCCTTTTTCACCACCTTAGGGGATGAATTTTCAAAAACGCTGAAATGTGTTTTCTTGTATTTTAATAATATATCTTTTTACGAAGTTTCAAATTCCTAGCTTAAAAGAAAACTTTATCCCCATACAAACTTTCATCCCCTTTTTAACCCCCTTAGGGGTTGAATTTCTCAAAATCGCTTCTTACCTCTTGTACACTTTATAAATGCATACTGGGGTGCAAATTTCAACTTTCTGGCTTTTGTAGTTTCGGCTCTGCGTTGATGAATCAGTCAGTCAGTCAGTCAGTCAGTCAGGACACTTGCATTTATATATATGTCGGACCCTGACACCAGAAAGACGTATTGCAGCGTTATAGTTCATTATTTTAGACGCCTGTATAAAATCGATTAGCAATGTTGAGCTACGTATTATTTGGTTGTAACAAAATAAATAAAGTTGTGTAGAGAGTAACTCTAACTCCGTCTATTGGCGCATTGTTGAAATAAAGTTGCGTAGAGAGTAACGCCACCTATTGGCGTGTTGTTGAACTGAGATGACAGGTAGAAGGCTTTGGAACGTCGAGAGGTTTCTCTCGAGTGAGCGTAGGCACGAGTTGGCGTTTTTGTCGGTATGTTGGTAGACTGGTCGAGCAGGTTTGCCAACTTGACTGAGGCGGGAGCGGAGAGGCTCCGCCGCTGGTAGTTCTTCTTGATCGGACCGCGCTAGAGATCGGACGTACTCGTTAGCCAACCTCGTGCCTAACTCGCTACGTTCCTGAAGGTTTATACCTGAAGGATTATTCTGATAGCTTATAAAATCCCGCGTTCTTTAACCATTTAGCTAAGTGTTCTATTTCAAGTGTTATTTTGATTTCTTATGTTTCATTAGAAGCTTACTTTTGTGAAATAAAGAAATGATGTGTTACGTGTTGTTTTAACTTGTTTTGAAAAGATTTGTCCCTCTGAGTTTGTTGCCGGTCCCATATAGGGCTAAATCTTCTCATGTTAGAGGCGTAGGGTTGGAGCCGGCCTAGTTTGACTTGAATAAAGATTTAAACGGTTTCTTTTACTTTCATATCGCTCCCTTGAGTTAAACATAGCAATTAGTTCTTTTAAACATTTAGTACTGAAGTATAGTAGGCACTAGTATGGTTAACGAGTCCTAAGGTTTATTTCATGCACTGGTAGCATGGTAGCATACTGGTTTAGCTGTGAAGTAATACATTATCGTACTACCCCACGCGCCCACCGCCTTTGAGACCATCCGTTATTCGACATCAGCAAGTGGGATTGCCAAGGTATCATGTATTGCTTTCACAGCCACCTGGGAGCGTGGTGTATTTCTGGTGACCTACATTCCATAATCTGGACACGTGGTAATGGTAAGCTCACGTGTCTAACCTTGATTGAAAGGTGAGTGCAATTCATTGTTATTTGGTGAGAATTATTGTGAAAATGTGAATAAAATTGTGATTGAGGCAGTCGAGCATAGCGGTCGTTACGTGACGTCATCTCTGGGATCGTTACGTTTCTTTGTAATTAATTTTTGTAATCCATTTAAATCGAAGCGATCTTGAGTTATTTTGATTTGAAATCCATACTGTTAATTAAAACCCAGTATTAGCTATTACAACGTGATATTATTTCATCGCTTACTTGTGAATTTACCCTCAATAATTGATTTTTCATGAAAATACAATTCATTTTTATAATCCATTTAAATCTAAGTGATCTTGAATTATTTTGAAGTGAAATCCATGTTGTTAATTACAACCAAATATCGGCTATCACGACGTGATATTATTTCATCGCTCACTTGTGCATCTACCCTCAAAAAATATTCTTTTTCATGAAAATACAATGCACCGTTAGAAATTGATCCTGCTGATTTGCCAATGCTATGCGTTTAGTAATTAGTAAAATTATTGCCCGTAATGCCGTGATAGATCACAAAACGTGCATACTATGGAAACATGAGCTAAGCATATGAAAATTAATGTTACAGTGTCCTGCAGCCAGAGTCGAGCGAACTTGCAGACACCATTACGCCCGTGACACAGAAGCAGCTGTGCAGTATCATCTGTGCTGGAGATTTGGAAATAAAAGGACAGGTTTAGTTCTAATTGTTTATTAGTGAATTTTATTTTGAGTGTAATGGCGAAGCATAACAGTCGAACGTAACTAATAAGCTGTCACTTTTTGTATTGGCCCATTTTACCGTGTTACTTATTTTTGGAACACATGTTTGTTTGTTCATAGAATGAAATAAAACGCACTCATTGAAGTTTAAATTTTATTCTGAGATTTTTGAAGTCCCGTATACACTGGAAACATGTTTTTTGTGTCTGCTACATTGCATTTAATAAACCTTTGAGTTTATCCTGCTTACATGATAAACCTGATGCCGTGCTAATGATGATTTCAGTAACAGCCAGCTATGTTAAACCACATCGTGCATCTCGCCATCTGCCGCAGCAACGGCAACTGCAAGTCGGAAAGCATCAGCCTTCGTGCTTGTGTCGGACTTCACCACTACCACCTTTGACTTGGTCGCGACGCGTGCATCATGCTTTATTAATCTGGTGAGCAGTTCCCATTTTGTTGGGATTATTTTGAGAGGATTTACTTCTGCATAGAAGTTTTGAGCGAGTTTCTGTTGTTAAAGCTAAAGTAGAAAGCTGAGTTTCTGTTGTAAAAGCTAAAGTAGAAAGCTATCTTTAGTGATTTTGATCAGTGATGTTCAGTTTCAGTTGATCAGTTGACGCTGATAGTACCAATGGTTCTGAGTAACATGATTTAAAGAACCGTTTTTATTTTCTTTTTGGAATTCACTCTTAACATTGTTTTTGCTTTCGATGGACTGAAAGCTTGTACTTTCGAAGGACTGAAAGTACGCCCGATGGACTGGGCAATACTGTCATGCTTTCGATGGACTGAAGGCAAGCCCGATGGACTGGGCACTACTGTTTTGCTTTCGATGGACTGAAGGCAAGCCCGATGGACTGGGCACTACTGTTTTGCTTTCGATGGACTGAAGGCAAGCCCGATGGACTGGGCACTACTGTTTTGCTTTCGATGGACTGAAGGCACGCCCGATGGACAGGGCACTACTGTTTTGCTTTCGATGGACTGAAGGCACGCCCGATGGACTGGGCACTACTGTTTTGCTTTAGATGGACTGGGTATTGTTTAGTGACCGCATCAGAAGTGCCGGAGCATGTAAGAGGTGCACGTGGTCTGCTTTTTATGTGCAGAATGCTCTTTGCGAGGAGTAGCACTTACGCGGCTGAGATGGTTACTTCTGACGAGGGTCTGGTATCTGCTGAAGGACTGGCAATGCACCGAAGGACTGGTGTTGTTTTGTTTATGTACTGTGTTCATATGAGTAAAATTGGCATTATCAAATCAGAATATTATTTGTTTTAAGATGTCTTACAAAAATTTAGATCACATATGACCAAAGATTTTTTTTGAATGCCAGATAATTTCCCCGTAAATTGATATTGATGACAATGGTAGTGATACTGTCGAGCAATGAATTAGAGCTGTTGTGATTTGTATTTTTGATGTTTGAGATTGTTCTGTTTTCACATAAATTTGAGAGTATCCGCCAGATGGAGGCGATGATTATTGGAGTGTATCCGCTAGATAGCGGCGATGATTACTGATTATTTTTATTAAGTCGTTGCTCGATGGACTATTTTTGACTAGAAAAATGAGGATTGATTAATGTAATGACTTTGAACTATTTTTTTGGTTTGATTGATAATAAAGTTTGATTTTAATAGTAATTTGAGAGAGACCCAAATTGTGGGTCAGGAATGACCGAGCGATAAGATACTGTGCTGAGTATTTTGTTACAGAATCAAATGCATACACCCACACACGAGGACGTGTGTAGCGCAGGACGGCCGTGTCGGACCCTGACACCAGAAAGACGTATTGCAGCGTTATAGTTCATTATTTTAGACGCCTGTATAAAATCGATTAGCAATGTTGAGCTACGTATTATTTGGTTGTAACAAAATAAATAAAGTTGTGTAGAGAGTAACTCTAACTCCGTCTATTGGCGCATTGTTGAAATAAAGTTGCGTAGAGAGTAACGCCACCTATTGGCGTGTTGTTGAACTGAGATGACAGGTAGAAGGCTTTGGAACGTCGAGAGGTTTCTCTCGAGTGAGCGTAGGCACGAGTTGGCGTTTTTGTCGGTATGTTGGTAGACTGGTCGAGCAGGTTTGCCAACTTGACTGAGGCGGGAGCGGAGAGGCTCCGCCGCTGGTAGTTCTTCTTGATCGGACCGCGCTAGAGATCGGACGTACTCGTTAGCCAACCTCGTGCCTAACTCGCTACGTTCCTGAAGGTTTATACCTGAAGGATTATTCTGATAGCTTATAAAATCCCGCGTTCTTTAACCATTTAGCTAAGTGTTCTATTTCAAGTGTTATTTTGATTTCTTATGTTTCATTAGAAGCTTACTTTTGTGAAATAAAGAAATGATGTGTTACGTGTTGTTTTAACTTGTTTTGAAAAGATTTGTCCCTCTGAGTTTGTTGCCGGTCCCATATAGGGCTAAATCTTCTCATGTTAGAGGCGTAGGGTTGGAGCCGGCCTAGTTTGACTTGAATAAAGATTTAAACGGTTTCTTTTACTTTCATATCGCTCCCTTGAGTTAAACATAGCAATTAGTTCTTTTAAACATTTAGTACTGAAGTATAGTAGGCACTAGTATGGTTAACGAGTCCTAAGGTTTATTTCATGCACTGGTAGCATGGTAGCATACTGGTTTAGCTGTGAAGTAATACATTATCGTACTACCCCACGCGCCCACCGCCTTTGAGACCATCCGTTATTCGACATATATATATAGATTATATAGTTTAAAGTCAGTATTTTGGAGTTTAGACAAACTGATCAGGCTGACTATATTCTGAGGGTTGAATTTGAGGGTCAACAACTTTTACTATGGGGCCAACCCTGAACAAGCAAAATATTTCTGCTGTCTGATACATTTTGGCTAATCACATATATGTCAATGTTTTGTGGTCACTGGATTGTCAAACGTCAACTTTTGACAATCAGAGAACATAAAGTACGGAACTGTACAGCACCATCTCGTTTACCAGTCAAATTCAAAGCTCGAAATTGTCTGCCCGATTAGAATTTTAAGATACGTCAAATATTACGTCTATTAACGATATGGATTAGATATGTCAGTGTCAAAAGTGACGTTTCTTTAAACAAAAAAGGCATTTTTGGCATGGCACTGACATATTTATTAATCCATACCGTATCTAGAAGTAATATTTGACGTATCTTAAAGTTCGAATTACACTTTAATACACATCTAACTCAGTCAATGTATCTTTGATACAAACTATCCATACTATCGGCTTGTAACTTACCACAATAGATAAGGATTAGATTATGAAACGCGAACTATTCGAAGATTGCCGGGGATTGCCGAAGTTTCGCGATTCCATTGTAGCTATGGTAGAATTCCACTGATACTGATTCCAGATTTGAAGATTGAAATATTGTTTTGAAAGTTCGAATAATTTAAAACCCAAAATGCATGTTGGAGTCCATCTAACAAGACATCCTCCAGACATAGCATTGCCTAATACCTAGTCGCGCTACCCCCTCTGCCACAAATACGGTAGTTTTACTCCATTTGGGCGATTGTGCACTACAATGAATTTTACTGTCCAGCAGCCCGAGTTTTTACGGTCCGACATGGCACGCCATTAAATGTATATAGTAACTTGTGCACTACACGTAATTTTACCGTCCGACATTTTACTTTTCCCCCTTCCGGACCGTTTTTTTTCCGGTCCGAGATGACAGCTATGAAAAACGTGTTTATGCTTGTGCACTGCGTCTGGAATTAGTATTATTCATGACTTGGCCGGGCGGGGGGGCGGGCCTAGCCCGCCCCCCCGCCCGGCCAAGGGGGGTGTGTGTTTCATGCCACTGCGCCGCACCTGCAAGTAAAAAGACGGATAAGTGCACAAGCCAATCATCCGTTTTTTTTCATGCCATATCGGACCATGAAAACTCAGACTGCCGGACAGTAAAATTCATTGTAGTGCACAATGGCATGAAAAAAACGGATGATTGGCTTGTGCACTTGTCCGTCTTTTTACTCGCAGGTGCGGCGCAGTGGCATGAAATTTGCATTGTATGTTAAATGAAATAAAGTATAGTCATAAAATAAAACCAAATAAAATTATAATAGCAAAATTCATAATATTGTATATGGACTCTTTTTTATATAAACTCTTAATATAACCAGTAAATAAATAAAAAAAAAGCATTTGATACAGTCAGTCATCCCTTGCTCTTAGAGAAACTACGGCATATTGGAATAACTGGCACGGCTTATGGCATTTTTGAGTCGTACCTGAAAAATAGATACCAAGTAGTCAAATTAGGTGAATATCAAAGCTCTCAGTTACCTATAAATTGCGGCGTTCCGCAGGGCTCAATTTTGGGCCCTTTGCTCTTTTTAATTTATATAAATAACCTCCATGAAGCTGGATTACAAGGTCATCTTACCTTATATGCGGACGACACGTGTTTATTTTATTTTGGCAATTCTGTCCATAATATCCTACAACAAGCACAAAACGATTTAGATTTACTCTCAAATTGGTTCCAACAAAATTTACTTACCATAAATACTTCAAAAACGTGTTATGTAGGGGAGAGGGGGGTAGCCTGGTACACTTTTTACATTAATTGTCATAGTTCCAAATATTACCTATTGATACCAGTTTTAAGCCTTTACACAACAACTTACGTTATTAACCTATGTAATTACTGCATTTGCACATATATAAAGCTAAAGATAAAAGTACAAATTAGATTTTTGCAACTCAAGGAATAATGTTCGATACTGCCCCAAGAGTGGGTAGCTTTGAACTTACGTGGGGCAGATTTGAAAAATGGGCTGTAACGGCAATAATATCGAGATATACGCGTTTTTTTTATCTGTACTTGGTACAATTTGTCACTAGAAATAAGCGTGTTAACAGTTTACTCGTATAATTTGCAGTTACAACAAAGATGGGGTAGTTTTGTACACATATGTTTTTTGGAGTGTTCAAAAGTGCCTCAGTGGGGGTACCTATGAAAAGTATTGAAATCTTACTAAAGCTGCCCCCTTGAGGCAGTTTTGCACATACCATTTTTCAAAACTACCCCAATAATGTTTTAACAGCGGATTGTATGAGTATTTATTATATTTTGATTTTCTTTATTTTTATAGTTCCTTACCATTTTTACCTGTTAACAAATAAATCAATAAACTGCAATGTTTTAATTATTTATAGAATACTAATTTAATATTTAATATTTTGTAATATTCTACCTAAATACAAAATTCTAATAAATATTATATTAAACATGACTAAACGTAATAAGTACCGAACCACATAGTTCATGGAATTTAGGGAAATGTATTATTAGCATTTACTAAAATAACTAAAATATTATTACGGTTTTAATTTACATACCTAAATGCCAGTCAATATCGGGGCAGATATGAACATTTCTTATGGCTGGGGTAATTTTGAACAAACTGCTATTCAAAACTGCCTCCTATTTATTTTTCATAACTACCCCAACACCTACTTAAAAAAATAAACTTCGTTATTTTATAGAAACATTGAAAATTTTGATTATTCATCCTTCTTCACTAAACATAATAGATTGTTCTATCTGATAAATTAACTTTCACTGACCAGTTCCTTCAAATACAGCCTGAGAAACCTTACAAATCTGCACAAATACCGCTAACGGATAGCATCGAAAACAAACTAAGCTACTGATTCGTTCATGTTCTGTCAAACTTCAAATATGTCAGGTGACAGTTGTGTGGGTCGATGTTGCAAGCCCAAAATATGGATTTGGATCATTATTGCATCAAAAATACATTTTTAAACGCATTTGTTCTAAGCTGCCTCCAGTGATAGCTACCCCCCTCTCCCCTAATATTTGCAGCCAAAAATAAAAATATGGAACAAAGTAAAGATTTATATATAAGCGGGGAAAAAATATTAAGAAAAGATCATGAAAAGTACCTAGGATTAACTTTAGACAGTAAACTTACGTGGAAGCCACACATAGCTAATATAAAACCTAAAATTTCAGCGTTAACAGCAGCAATGCGCCACATAAGTAGTTATCTCCCAAAACAAACTCGTGTCAACATCTATAACTCTCTGATAAAACCGCACTTAGAATATCTAACTGAAATTTGGGGCAATGCAGCAGATACCAACATAAAAGATCTTCAAATTGCACAGAACAAAATTATCAAGGTCCTTTTCCATTATGACTATCGAACTCCAACTAAAACTTTATACGAAAAAACAACGATAATGAACCTCAAACAAATATACTCGTATAAAACTTGTGTCCTAATACGTAAAATATTAAACAACGAAATACAATCGGATATTGAATTTAGCAAAAAGAGTAAATTCCAAAAGATGAAACTCAGAAATGCCGATAACCTAGCCTTACGTTTTCCCAGAACCCGATATGGAACTTGTAATTTAATGTATGACGGTGCGAAATTGTATAATAGCCTACCAACAACCATAAAAGATACAAAAAGTTACAACAAATTTAAATCGCAATTAAAAACATACATAAAAGACAATATCCAATAATAACGCTTTAGTTACCTGTACCTTATTTAAAATCGCCTCACATAAATACTCACTAGTACTTCCCAATTAAGCTAATTTTGTGTTCAAATTTAAACAATTAACATCTGAATTGATACAGAATCCCAAACCAATTCATTTGTACTTACTATAGCAAATATTAATCTTTAAAGATTTAACTAACCTATCAAATAAGTCTGCATGCTTGCTTACTGCTAATATATGTATTGTTAATGTATAGTTATATAATTGTTGTCTTATAAGTGAAATTTTGTAATTTCTTTAGACAATAAATATTCTTTAAACCGAAATATATAAGCTTTAATTTTATTTAAAACCATAAACATAATTAATATCAAACTTATTACAATAAAAGGTAACCTAAAATTAAAACTACCTACAAAACTAAAACTAATACCTAAAAAATAAATTAAACAGCACGGGTGACCTAGCCCAATATGTAGGTATATATTAGGCTAGATCACCCAGGTCCGATCCCTGTGGAAGGGTTCCCATGAGGCTGGCTGCGTTCCCCCTTTGGATGGCTATGCCAATCCGTTGGGCGAGGAACGGACTTATGTGACCGAATGTGAATAGGATTATGATTAGGAGGGTATGTTCTGATAATAACTAATAAAGCTCTTAAAATCTCAGCTCCCTTAAGTGCCCCACTTTTTTCTCAATAAATTAATAAAAGCAGTCTTATAACTTAGTAGCTAAAAATGCAAAAATATTCCCGCTTCCGAGTTAAAATCTCAACTCTCTCCGGTGCAATTACTCGAAAAATATCGTGGAAATGAACTAACTAACGGCCCCTAATTTAGTCAACTAATTAACTAAAATACTGTAGAATATTCCAAGAATTCCCGCAGAAAAAGTAGTTAAACTAGAGAAGGGAGTACACATGCGTATTCCCTTGGCGTAAATGGAATGCCACGAGAAAAAATGGTCGAATCCCTTATTTCATAGTTTCATAGGAAGAATGTTGTTTGTGGTGAGTGCTGGGATTAGCGATTTTTTATTTCAAACTACCTAAATTGTAAACAGGACGGACTTTATTTATTGACCAAAAAAAAAACATAATAATAACAGCATAGGTATACCTTCAGATCCACAGCGCAGGCTTCGTCATCAGACAGATAGCTCATCCACCTCAGGTTTCGTCAAAATAAAACGTACATATTCACATATGTCATTCGCAACACGCATCGTCAATTTTAAATGTAAACTGATATTATATAGATGTCATACTAGAGAAAAGTAACAAAGCCTGGAGGGCTGGAGGCCTTCACCGAACCGACGTCTTCGACTTACGCGGCCGCGGCGGCGGCGGCGGCGGCGGCGGCGGCGGCGGCGGCGGCGGCGGCGGCGGCGGGATCTTTGAAAGGCTGAATATTTAACTATATTTATTAAAATTATATTTGAAAACATTTAATAAAATAATTTCACTTGTTATCTAGTTGTACCTAAATTCGATTGTTGTCGCGATGGTTGGATTAAATAACTACGAGTTTGCTGTAATCGTGTCATAAAGAAAAGAAAATATTGAACTGGTGCACTTTGTAATTAGTGAAGAAGTATAGCATCTCATCTTAGCGTTTATCCCGGTTGCATCCTCATTTACTGCTTTGGAGCTCAAGACCCTATCTTTGCCAAAATTTAAAATTAGGTAATTTGAAAACTCCTCCACAATATAACCTAGAAAAATCACTCTTGTGAAATTATCTCCATGCTCCGCTTGGCAACTGGCACCTTATAGTAACGTTGACAAGATAAAGAACATCATATGGTTGCAGGTAAACGTATTGTAATACTGCCGTGACCTAAAATTTTATGCCTTTAATCGAGCAATTGTTATAAACATATTTATTTATATATATATTTCGGGGATCTCGGAAACGGCTCTAACGATTTCGATGAAATTTGCTATACGGGGGTTTTCGGGGGCAAAAATCGATCTAGCTAGGGAGGCCTTATCTCTGGTAAAACGGGCATTTTTGAGTATTTATATGTTTTCCGAGCAAAGCTCGGTTTCCCAGATATTTATTTGTAATCGCTGCCCGCTCCGCTTATGACTACCACAGCTACCTTAATAGTAATGTTGACAGTATGAAGAATGTCGGAGGGGCGGTAGGCGTAAGTTATGTTGCCGCTACCTATAAGGCGTTTAGTCAACACGTTGGTCGTGATAAATTATATTTCGCACCACATTTTAGTTTCAAAACGCCTCATTATGGCACGTACTGGAAATAGATTGAAATTCCTTTGCGTGTTGAGATAGTAGAGTTAGACTTGTTGTTATTCCGTCAGCCAAGTGCCAATAGTAGAACAATTTGATAGAAAACATGTTCAGTTGTACCACGTTTTAATTTGTTAGTTATTGTATACATCTAAAGTAGGTATCTAAACGTCCGCTTTTAGTGGGCCTGTAAAGTGAAAATAATACGGATACCTTGCTAACTACGAAATTAAAACTTCGTGTAGCTATAGGTAGTACCTATTTTGGGATATTTTTATATGAGACGGAACATGGTCCCTTCATAATACCCTTAATGAAGAAAAGAAGAAATTAGAAGAGTAAAAAAAACTACATACGATATACTTTTACTGACGTCAGGCTAGTAAATTATCAACTTTTATTTAAAAACAAATTCAAATTAGTAATAATACAGTGATGATTTATATAATATATGTGTAGATTGAGTAATCATTCTAGTCCCTTGATAAACTACAAACAGTTTTTTTAGACGTTCTATTCTGCATACCTAACACATGGATGCATAGCCAATATTTCACCACGAAATTTGCCTTTGGTACAAAAGAAATGACGCCAAAGGCCCATCAATTATGAAAAATAATTCTATAAACAAATCATAACACATTTTGAAAATCCGGCCCATAAAACCCTTTTGATCGCTAATTATAACAAATAAGCATCCGTTTTACTAAAATAACTCCTCCAAACTAGTCCAAACCACTATCACGTTTTAAAGGTACCGATAAACGACTTTTAACACAAGTTTATGCCTTTCATAATGGTTGGTGACGTCTACAACGTATTAAAAAGTTAATTTTAATCCACCAGTGTATCCTGATCTATGATCCTACTAGTTTTGTTTTAACGCCGAGTTCTTGTAAAGCATCAGTGACCATTTTACAAAAGGACCCTTGTTCGCTGCAGTTTATTTTGGGATCGAGGTCAGACGTGGCTGGTGGGTTATTAGTCTGGTCACCCTTTTTCTGCTCATTAACGACTACTGAATGATTGATGTCGTGATGGGCTTCGTTGAGAAATTTGGGAGTTTGGTTTTAGAACATTATATACCTAATATAAAGTACCTAACATTTGTATATAAAGGTAGACCGAGGCAACTGATGTCCAAATTTTCAAAACCATTTTTATCATTACTTTATTACCTTGTCGTATCAAAGTCATATAAAATGTCACTTATTTTAGCTAAAATATTATTATTTTTTGTTTTTACGCCTGTTTTTTTGGTGTTTTATAGACTTTATAGTATAGTAGGTATATCCTAGGCCCAAAACACACTTAGCTTTAAGAGGCTCGCCGAATATACATTTTTAGACACTTCTTTTATTAAAATCTACTCAGTTGTAGGTATAGATTGTGAGAAAGTAAAGCATATAAGAATCTGATATAGGTACTTTTACTGAAAATTTATAATAAATATAAATCTGTAATTGCCTTTTTAATTTTCATACGATATTTTAGGAGCTTGAACACAAAAGAGGCTTGCGAACCAATATTCAAGGGATAAATGTCAACAAGCCAAATCCTACGAAGGAGCTTAATTTTACGGAAGGTTAGGAGGGAAAACAATAAAAAGAGAGTCATTACAAAATATTATCATATAAATTGAAGAGATTTAGCCGACAGGGAAACATGTAAAGCTGACTCGACTTAAATTTATTTTGACTTGACTTTTTTGTTTTACAAAAAGTGTCAAAAGACAAGTATGTAACATATACTAAGGTAATGACGATATCAATCTCCGATTTATACTATTTTAAACCTTATTTCTTCATTAATTATGAATTTATGACACTATAAAAGTTAACTCAATAATAACAAAATATTGCTATATTGACACAAACTATACGTGTGTATTTTTAATCTGTATTCATTCCTTCTCATTATTTTAGGTACAAACAGTATAGTGTCATAAAACTAATAAGTATTATGTTTATAATCTTAATCATAATTAATCTTAATACATATTAATGATCATCAATCGTCTGATTATTTGGGATTATAAATTATGGAACGCCCGTCATCAAATATTCTAGATATTCTGGTCACGATAACGTGGCAATGAGTTCATTTAACAATCAACACAAACAGCTTTTTATGAGATCTATAGAACGTGCTCAATTTGTGTGTGCTACTTAGTGCCAGATAGGCATCCCAAGTTCTATCAGACCATAGTCAGAGTATAGGTAAGAGTCAAAGAAAAAAAAACCTTTTCACCACACCAGCTGATAAAGGCTCTCTTTATTGTTCAAAAATTGACGTGTTTCACGTTTCACGCGGTGGCAAAATTTGTTTAACCCTCGTGCCTTGAAACCCTCGCAAAGCTCAAGATTCCATTTTCGATTTTTTGGAATCTTTCGCTTGCTCGGGTATCAACCAACTTCTGCCCTAACACGAATCTGCCATTTACGGCTGATTCTTTTTATAAAACCAGGATCTGCCGTAACCATCAGAATCTGTCCTTAACCGAATAAAGGAATATTAGCACGAGAGGTTAAAGAACAACTTTGGCCCCTTGTAAGACAAATAACGATTTCATCTCCACACCTTTCTGTGTCCAGGGAGCAGCAAACAGCACCACATTATGATTTGTGGCCTCGTTGTGACATCTGATTTCAGTCATGCGTCAGATTGTCAGGACAGTCATAATTTATTATTATTTACCTTTGAGAGTTGTGTCATCCGGCGAGGGGTTACTTATTTTTAGAAGTTAGGGGGGATTTATATGAATGTATAAAGTGATTTGGTATATCAATATTTTTTTTAAGTTGGTATAATTTATGAGTAAAAAAAACAAATATTATTTCTTCTTTAGGTGAGACGTAGTTATGACGTTTTTTGATCAAAAATTGGCTTAAGAGAGACCTTTTAATTGAACTAGGTATGTTTTGCATTCAATATGCTGAGATTAGTATGTAGGTACATACCAAGTTCAATATGTTATGTTGCAAATATGCAATGTTGTACTTTTTGTGTTAGTCACAAAGTATTGTTATATTTAGATCTTGTTTGATGTTCAAGAAAAAAAAACGTAGGGTTCCGTAACATTACGCAAAAAACGGCAATAAAAATCACGTTTGTTGTATGGGAGCCCCACTTAAAAATGTATTATTATTCTGTTTTTAGTATTTTTTGTTATATCAGCAACAGAAATACATCATCTGTGAAAATTTCAACTGCCTCTAGCTATCGCGGTTCATGAGACAGATAGACAGATGGATAGCGGAGTCTTAGTAGGACCCGTTTTCACCCTTTGGGTACAGAACCCTAAAAAATCCAAAGAAAAACCGGTCAAACACAAAGTAATTTATTAAAAAAACCCGTTCAGTGTAAACTCGCCTTATTCTCACCTTAAATGCATTGAAACTAAACCCGAGAGAGAGCCGTCACGCCATAATTCTGTGTTCTTAACCTTTTTAACGCTAAGCTTTTTTCTTTTTAGGGTTCCGTACCCAAAGTGTAAAACGGGACCCTATTACTAAAACTCCGCTGTCTGTCTGTTTCCTGAACCGTGATAGCTAGGCAGTTGAAATTTTCACAGATGATGTATTTCTGTTTCTGCTATAACAACAAATACTGAAAACAGAATATAATACATTTTTAAGTGGGGCTCCCATACAACAAACGTGATTTTTATTGCCGTTTTTTGCGTAATGTTACGGAACCCTACGTTTTTTTTTCCTTGAACATCAAACAAGATCTATAACAATACTTTGTGACTAACACAAAAAGTACAACATTGCATATTTGCAACATAACATATTGAACTTGGTATGTACCTATCCGTCCGTCCGTCCGTCTGTCACCAGGCTGTATCTCACGAACCGTTAGCTACCGAATAGCTAGACAGTTGAAATTTTCACAGATGATGTATTTCTGTTGCCGCTATAACAACAAATACTAAAAACAGAATAAAATGAAGATTTAAGTGGGGCTCCCATACACCAAACGTGATTTTTGACCGAATGGTGACCGTTTTTTTGCCGTTTTTTGCATTATGGTACGGAACCCTTCGTGCGCGAGTCTGACTCGCACTTGCCCGGTTTTTTATTTCTTTTTTTTAACGCAAAGTGCCAGACAGCGGTGATGCTTTAATTAATGTCTACGAGAGAACTTGATAGGTATATAGTGTTAGCGCTAATTATAAGTAGGTACAGTCGACGTTAAAGATATGTTTACAGTTTTGCACCTTACTCCTTTGTAATAAGGCGAAATATGTAAACATATCTTTGACGTCGACTGTACCTTAGCTTTCGTTTGAATACTAAACATGTAGAATTGTAGATTTACTAAACAAAATCAGCTTCATTCTACTAGTAACTAGAAAACCACCACGAAACTCCTTTGTCGATTTACCTGACATAGGTATAATAATATTGTAATACCGTTGCATTCCAATTTTCGTAATATTATACATATTATATAACTAAATGTAATCTTTCTAATACCTTTAAACGAGCAATTCTTGTTTAATTATACATTTCGGAGATCTCGGAAACGGCTCTAACGATTTCGATGAAATTTGCTATATGGGGGTTTTCCGGGGTGATAAATCGATGTAGCTAGGTCTTATCTCAGGAAAAACGCGCATTTTTGAGTTTTTATATATTTTCCGAGCAAAGCTCGGTCTCCCAGATATTGTCAGTACTTACTTACTTACTCCTCTGGCGCAGCGACCCAAATTGTGTCTTGGCCTCCAACACGACTGCTCGCCACTGATCCCGGTCCTGTACCGTTTCTCGCCAGTTTTCTATCGTTTGAGGGAAAACCGATATGACGCCGCCCGGTCGGCCGACCTAGGTATCGATGGGCGGATGTGTTGGACGCTGATCTGCGCGAGATCCGGATAGATATTGTCAGTAAATTAAGGTAATTAGACGCCTCATAAATCTCATAATATTCACCTAATCCTAACTTATAATGTCTTTTCCCAAGTTAATTAAGAAAATTATCTCAAAATAAAGTCCAAAACCGCATTGTACCTGCAAATAGCTATTGCGCGTTCGAGTCCCCGGGGAGGCATAGCATTCTCTTTGTTGTCTTTATGGCTTACACTAATTAGTTAACAACTCGGGGAAACGAACTACTTACTTGATTTATTACAGCTTGTTGAAGACATTGATAGATTTTGTGGTTTTTGAGTTAGTCGTTGTAAGGTTTACTTTGTTGCGCAAAGTTTTAATGGTTACACAAGTACGAGTATCAAATACTTATGTACTCGTATAAAATATTTTGTGGGGTGTACATTTTGATAAAAATGCAATATCGATAGTAATACTCTTGACCTTTTCTTCTTAACCTCTAGCCGCCCAGATGCCTATAAAAAGGTCTGACATTACATTCTAATTTGAATCTTAATTTTCACAAATCAAAACTGCAACTGTCTTGGCAAGTTTTGATGTCTGGGCGGCTAGAGGTTAAAGCAACAGATTTTTTTGTTCTAGCAGGTGATATTAAAAATGAAAGATTTCGTGATTCGATAAAAATAAGAAATGAAAAGCAATAACACCTTTTGGCACTTTTATTAAAAATATAAATTAAATTTACATAACTCAATTAATATAGGAACTGGCATGCAATTTGTACAGCGGAGTGTTGATAAATATCTAGGCAAAGCCTCTATTATCAGGGCGTTAAAGTGCATGTGCAGATATTTTTGCGCGCCTTGTCTGCTCCGATATATCTCCTGATTGTACTAATGTGTCACCAGTATAAACTAATGTTTACTGAATTAAATATCAACATATTATTTTATAGTAGGTACCGTATTATTGGAGCAGTACCAACATGCACGCAGAGATAACCAACGACACAACAGAACTGAAGACAGTCCCTGCTCCAGAATAGTAACCCAACTGTCTGGTCACCCTATCCAGTTCTATAAGCGAGTCCATGATTTCCTCATTATTGGGGATAATGTCCTCTGTGGGCAGTAAGAACCCGTAGAAGCCGACGTCTCTTAATTCGAAGAGGTACACGATCGGCACGCCCACGACTCCCTTTACCCAGTCAAAGCTTGATCCAGTCACAGCATCTGAAATTTGTTTTAAATATTCCTATGAGACAAAGATTCAGAAGAAAAAATATAAATTTAACTCATAGTTTAAAATTTCTTTTTAAAAAGTGAATATTTCTATAGGTAAACTTGAAACAGGTAAACATTCTGGTTGTCAATCTTGTTACAAAACAGCTAACCGCATAATTGCACGTTCGCAAATTTTTTCGTAAGTATATTTTCAGGTTTTTATTGGAATTAATTTTATTAAGGCAACTTACATAAAATTTCTTCAGATGTGCCGACAGTGTAGCGCGTTCCATGCCTGGCCTCCAACTTTTCTGCAGCGCGGATAGCGACTTCAAACTGAAACATAATAGGTATGTTGATATTTTTGGTGCAATGCAACAGTGCAAGTTTCCATAGTTTAAAAAATAAAATATTATAAACCGAAAAAACGAATTTTACATAAATATATTAATGCATGTGACCCTATTCAGTGGCGGATTTGCCCTAAGGCCAAGTAGGCCCGGGCCTAGGGCAGCAAGATATTAGGGGCGCCAAATTGTGACAAAAAAATCGCTGATGGTAACAAGAAATAACTCAAAATGAGTGCTGAGAAAAGGGCGGCTACAGGGTCTGGGGCCTAGGGCGGCAAAGACTGCAAATCCGGCACTGACCCTATTTACGAATTTCCTTAGTAATCTTTGTAAAGGATTCATTCCATCTAAGCTATTTTCTCGGTTACATTCTCCTTACCCCCTAAAACTCGGTACTTATATTTGGAGTCTATCGCCACATCCACGACTATACCGTCATAATTTAGTATTAGGTATTAGTCATGTATATAGTATAGTAGTAATACAATACATAATTTGTTATGTTTATAACTTACATGTTTGGTATACCTGTTAATGTAAGTTAGTCAATAAATAAATGATGATAAATGATAAATAAATGATAAACCTAAAAGATTTCTCTCGAGTGAAATCGACCAACAACCTCCTCAACAACAACAACAACCTCAGGTCGACAATCAACCTTTAGATATAAACCAAAAAAAAAACCTCAAGTCACGTTCAAGTTTAGTCTTCTCGATTGCAATACGAATACGTCAAGTAACATTTTGAGCCTACCTGCCTACCCGCATTCCGGATATACACTTTGAAATCACAAGCCATGATGTTCAACTAAAGTAGTACCTATAGAAAATGTTGTTTAATTACCATATCACCGTAGTTAGGTGCCTGCAGTACGTCAATGCCACTCACGTGGCTGTAGGGCACTAGGATCATTTGCGAGTATGAGTGGAAGTCCAGGTAGTAGATAAGCTCGCTAGTACTTTGCAGTGTGAGGACGTAGTTGGAGATGGCTTGGGTCTCGAGCTCGGAGGCCGCGGAGGGGCCGGCGTAGGTCTGATCACACGGGTTAGCTGAGGCCCCAGTGACTGCAACATGATACATTGCATTCCGTAAAAGAGCGTGAAAAACCATGTCCTTTTCGTTCTCGTTTGTTAATAGAAATAAAATCGATTAAGTTTCTTTTTTCTCTCCTTCACAAAATGGTATACTCTTACTCACCCATCCATTGGAAGTTAAAGTTCCTGTTCAAGTCAATACCATTGCCTGAATCAGCATTAGTTCCACACATGACGTGGTTGGCGGTATTTCGGTTTTTCCTCCACATTCGATCCTGGAATTAAGTATTACATTCGTTTACTTATGTTAGGCTTACCAATTATTTAATGGCAATTAAGCCGTTAATTGTTTTAATTGTCTTGTATTAATTATCTCTTTTGTTTGATATTCTAGTATGTAAATTTATAGCAAACTTGTGCACATGGTCGCAGTACCTACTAGACACTATTAATTTATAATATCAAAAAAAAACTTGGTTCTACTAGGGAGACGTCGTCAGTTCGACCGCAGCCTGCATTTTTAGGGGGCCTCACTTCGGCAAAGCGGCAGATCATAGTTTTATTCAACATTTTATCACTTACATCAGTGAAAGTATAAACATATCCATCAGGGTTAGCAACCGGAATAATATGCCACACGAATGTCTCCGCCATGCTCCTGACTGCAGGGTCATCACTTGTCAAAAACTCTTTGATGATCCATGTAGCGGTGGCTGGTGCGATCCATTCTCTGGCATGAATGCCTGCTTCAATCATCGCCGTCAATGGTCTTTCGCCTCTCTCACCAGGCTTGAAGTCAATGACGATGCCTCTAATCTGACGGCCTTCAAAAGTGTTCCCAATATTGATTGTAGTGACCACATCAGGGTAAAGAGTTTCTAGCTCATCCAACCAGTTGTAGATGTTTTCCAAGCCGTAGTATCTGTCCCAAGACATGCCACCCAGTGTACTGCTGCGGGAATTAGCATTGGGGATTGCGGTCTTCAGTTGAGCGTCTATTAACCTAAAAAGACAAATGATGTTGAGGTTACGTATGTTGTTTCCTTTATCAGAAAATTTTGCAATAAGACCTATTAATCTCAATCTGATATTTAAACCAGTCGTTTGCTACATTGTTTTCTCCAAGTATAACACTTGTCATCATGATCTCAAAACATGTCACCAAAAGTTAACTACTGATGTTATTTCATATTTAAAATTTCAACTTCCTTTCTTTTGCTTATTTCTAAATATAAACCTAGCTTAGTTTCAAATATGAATATGATGTACTTACTCTTGCACATTAGCAATGCTAACCTTCGCGTCAAGATTTACACTTTTGACGTAACTCGAAAACTCCTCATCTTCAACAGGAGCCACCATGATTCTCACTTCGCTGCCAACTTCATATATCTCCGTCCAGAATTCATAACCGTCTTTCTTCAGATCATTAAGCATTTGCACTTCAGCTTCTGACTTCGGCACAATATTGTAAACTTTGTAGTTATCATAGCTCACCATAGCATTTGCTACAGCTAAGAGCCCCAAAAGGGCTATTACTTTGAAAACCATTTTAACTCCTTCCGAATACGTGTGATTTGTTTTAATCGCGCATAAATAAAAAGCATTTAGGTCGTGCTTCTTAATGTCGTTATCAGGTTTTATCGTTAATTTTATCATAATAGTAATCTAGGGATTAAGTACTATTTCGTGTTGATATGATAGTATATTGATATTTTATAACCGTTGCACCTACTAATACTTAATATTCTGTTATCTCATCGTCCTATTAAGAACATGTAATACCCAGACTGCACTATTATATTTACAATTGCCGCCATTGTGTAGTATGTTGAGATTGTTGAGATGAAACAAAACTGTACTTATATTGTAGCCGTACATACATATGAATAAAGTTTTTATGCTTTTATTTCAATGTACCTATTAAAATATATACGCTTTTTCTACTGATGAACATGTGAAGACAATGTGTATGGAATTATATTACAAATTATCTAATTTGACTCTAGATAGAAATGATTCGAGATTCTACAAAAAACTGCAAGCAAAGATTCGAGTCTTTAATAACAAATTTAGATTACATTTTACACAAAGAATTTTATTAATTCGAATTATAAGTCTAAAGATAACAACTAAATGATTGATATAAATTTAATCATATCATGATAAGCAAATTGCCATGATATCATGATAAGTAAGCAGATTGCCATGGATTTGATGTCGTCATCATAGTTAAGTTAGCCAAGGGATTTTCAAATCAATCTACAAACCGTGCAACCTACAGTTTGCCTAAAAGAAGATTAGAACTAGCAAAAAGCAGAGCTTTGTAAGGGCTCGCGGAGGTTTTCTACCTTAACGTACCGAACCGGTTGCTGTCCGGTACGCCTGTCTGTTACAGTTTTTACTTTGTCCTTTAAAAACGTGTCCAGACGACAAAATCAAATTGCCAATATCATCCACACGTAATATACAATTTCATAAGTGCATTACATCCTACACGGTCGCCCAGTACTTTTTGCAAGGAACCCAACTGGCTTTCCTACATAATGTTGGGTCAGCGAGCCAATGTTCTTGAATTTATTTTTGCGTCCGCTCCACACAATTGATCAAAAAACTATCCCGTCTGGACACCTACTGGCGGTAATCACGCTGCTCCGCACATAAACTAACACACACAGTTCCACTAGGTACAGCCATGGTCCAGCATCAGCTCAATCTTGGGTACTGCTCTTCCAAGTTCTCATTAAGACGTGTCAGATGACCAAAACAGCGTGTGCCTATGTTGCAACAAACCTGAGTTCCACTAGGTACTGCCAGGGTTCAGCATGAGTTCTATCTTGGGTACTGTTCTCCCAAGTGCTGATCATGACGAGTCGGATGTCCAAAATAGCGTGTGTCTATGTTGCATCAAACCTGATCGAGTTCCACTAGGTTCAGCCAGGGTTCAGCATCAGCTCTATCTTGGGTACTACTTTCCTAAGTTCTCATCAAGACGAGTTGCATGACCAAAACAGCGTGTGCCTATGTTGTATAAAACCCGAGCTCCATTAGGCACTGTCAGGGTTCAGCATCAGCTATCTTGGGTACTGAAAGTACTGATCTACCCAGTGATCATCATGACGAGTCGGATATCCAAAACAGCGTGTGTCTATGTATGTTGCATCAAACCCGAGCTCCACTAGGTACTGCCAGGGTTCGGCATCGGCTCTATCTTGGGTACTACTCTCCTAAGTGCTCATCAAGATGAGTCGGATGACCAAACCATAATGTGCCTTTGTTACACCAAACCTGAGTTCCACTAGGTACTGCCAGGGTACTGGGTCATTTTGCTGAACTGCACGCCTACGTTTCGATGGGCGTGCAGTTCCCATGCAAGTTGCACTCGGGTTGTAGTCCGTCTGTATCGGCCCTAAGTCACTGAAGTTTGTATTAATTATGCTAATCTTTATTTATAATTTTAGCAGTTCCAAGCAATAGTAACAGTAAAGGCGCCATTCATTAATTACGTAAGACAATTTTTGCCAGCTTTTGACCCCCTCCCTCCCCTATGTAAGAAATAATAAGAATAGGCTGACCCCGTCCAGCCACCAATATAATTTATTTTCAAAAAAATATTTTTATGAATGTTTATTTGTACCTGTACAAAGGTACTTGAGCTCGTTTAAGCTAACTCTGCACCGTGTTTGATAGCATAGAGTGTGGAAGTATTATTTTAAACGTCATAATTTCATAGAAATTAAAAAAAAATATCGCATCTTTGTGATCTTACTTTTTAAGAACTATGAAAACCCCCTCCCACCCCCTTGTAAGAAAAAATAAGATATGTTCGACCCCCCTCCACCCCAAAATCGTCTTACGTAATAAATGAATGGCGCCAAAACTGTATCTCGAACTGAAAATACCCGATTTAAGTTTGCTAACACAACATGACTGATCATCACATCGTCAGCGTCACAAAACATACGAGTAAATTGACCTCCGCAGTAAATATACAGCAAGATTGATTGTTCTAGTAGGTATTCATAAAAACTTAATTGCTAAAATGGGAATCAAACCAAGTGAAGCGAGGTGGGTTGAATCCAAAATTGTACCCACTTTGGTATTCATCGCTGTTAATGGCGTAAGCGGCATCGACATTATTGAACTTGAAAACACCACATAGGTATCGTATTGTTTGAATACCCACAACACAAGCCTTTTTAAGTAGTCAATTTGTGAATGTCCAATATTTATTTATTACTAACGCCATCTGTTAGAGAAAGAAATAATTAACATTAGCACGAATGTTAATTCATCATTTTGCCAACAGATGGCGCTAGTAGTAATACAAAGTGTTATAACTTTATTTTATTTTTTTAGGTTTATAAAATGATATTTTTATGTTTGATAACACATCTAGACATGAATTTAAATTACTATGTTAAATTTCAAACCTAACAGTGCAGTAGTTTTTCCGTAAAGTGTACCACAAGAATGCATAGTTCGTCGATTAGTGATAGGGCTCGCTTCGCTCGCCCTAATTATATTCATTATTGTTCACTTTTGCTTAAGGTGCAGGGAGTATCAGTTATTTCAAAAATCACAAATAATGCCTACTAGATAAATTAATAGCACTTTATACTTTGGCCTTAAGGCAGAAAGGAAGCTGGTAATTTTTTTGCGATTCTTTAAACTACCAAGTATTAGAATGTACCAAAATTCACCAAATATCGGACGGATAAAATCATAATCTTTCTATAAAATTTTTAGTTCACCTATGAGTCTTTTTAATGTTTATAAATTAAATAAAAACATAAATAAATGTTGAATAATGTTTATTATAAAAGTAAAAAGTGAAATATTGAGAATTTTGATAAACAATAATTATGAATAACAAGAATACTTAATAGTTTCCCCACTTTCGTCTGTCTGTTTCTCCACGGCTTAGCTTAGTGACTATAAATGCAAGAAATATAAGCTATAATTTGACATAATAATATTATAATATCACACGTAACTGTCGCAAAATAGAATAAATACAGGTTACTATCTGAAAAGTCCTTTCAATAGATCACAGTGATTATAACACCAAATGCTACCAAAAGCACTGACGTCACAATGGTTCCCGCAGAAGATTGCCGCGTGTAAATATTTAGATCTCTTGTCGCTCTGTCCATCTCAAGTAAAGCATCCATGATTTCTAGATTGTTCGGGATGATTTGTTCTGCCGGTAACAGGAAACCGTATTCGCCCACATCTCGAAGTTCTATTAGGTAAGATACTGGAACACCGGTGCTCTTAACCCAGTCGAAACTCGTACCGCTCATCAAGTCTATGGAGAACATAAAAGCAGTTATATACAATTATAGGGTTCTAAAGCAATAGGATTTTACGGCAGTAGATTTATAACATGAAACGGTAAAGTATTTATATTTTTTACATGCTCCGTATACAGGAGTAAGGAGGTCAACAAATTGTTCATACTATCTCCAAAAGTCGTAAAATTATAATACTTAATTATATTTGCATTTCATAAGTACACAAACTTTTGGAAAACTTCATTACTTAATTCAGAAGTGAATTATTCATAATTGCATGCTTACAACCTACTATGTACTTGTTAGTGCATAGTTTTTTGTTATTATGAATATTACTCATACTTCTGGAAACATAATAAGTCTATTTCTTTATTATACACGTGCAAATATAGTCAAAAGTAAAAGAGTATAGTTTATATTGAACAACACAAACAACACAAACCTTCTTGAGCTTACTGTGGGACTTAGTCAATCTGTGTAAGAATGTCCTATAATATTTATGTATTATTATTTTATATTTATATTGAAGTTTTAAGCAAACACTAAATATATATTGCATTTTAAAACACCAAGTTTGCTTAGCTGAAATTTGAAGCGTACGGGACCAAGTATGAACTTTTAGAGAACCGATTTTAACTTTATCCATCTAAAACAACAGTTTATTACGGAATTTGATAAAGTTTCAAAAGATAACTTACACATAACGTCCACTGAAAGACCAACTCTGTATGTAGTGCCGTTCCTGCTTGCTAGTGCGTCAGCTGCTCTCGCAGCTATTTCAAACTAAAATAAAACGAAACTAAATTACCCCCTTATTCATAAAACTTTACAAGCCTAGCACGTTTATGATCGAATAACGCCATTAGTAAATATATTGTGTTTACAAGCATTTGTGTCTGTATTTCTTTGGCACAACCTAAAGGCCAGACCAATTGGCGATTTTATAAAGGTCCTGTTAAATAATAATTAAAAAAAAAAAGAGTAAAACGTCGTTTTAAAAACAAATTGAATAAGTACAATGTTGCCTTTGGTTATTTTATTAAGTAAATATTTAGGAGAAGAACATAAATATCAAAAACACTATAAAATCTGAAGATCTACTGTAGACTCAATGATGGTATCAAAACAAGGACCATACAAAAAGCTTTAAAAAGTATATTAAGCAACTAACCATGTTAGCAAAATCTGGAATCTGCAACGACCAGTTCGCATCCAGATGACTGTACGGTACGACGATTAACTGAGTGTAGGAATGGAATGCAATGTAGTAAATGATCTCTCCTTGCTGCCTTAGATTCAGGACGTATTGTTGGATGGCTTGAGTCTCAGGTTCTGATGCTGGTGACGGCCCCGGGAAAAGGTTAGAACAGGGATCCTCTGATGTTCCCGCCGCTGAAAATAATGTAATATTAAAGTTAGAGGCAGTTAAGTTCCCTTGCAATTACCGTGCTAACAAAGTAGACTATGATGCTTATTATAATTAAGGATTTATAGAAAGGATAGAAGATTAGCAAAAGAACTTCATAATCCAAGGCATTTGCGAACAACCTCGATCGACTCATAAAAATTCCAGTCTATGTAGCTCTAGATTCTGTATAAGAAATAACTATTAAAAACTGAAGATTATTCTTGGTTCTGAGTCATTTAAGTAACTACCATATTGCTATGTTATGTGAGTTGTTGTTGGATAGTCTTCCTTAGATAGATTAAACTTACTGTTCCATTCAAATTCGAAGTTTCTATTGAGATCGACGCCGTTGCTCAAGTCATCTTCAACACCGGACTCCACACAGGAGGTGAAATTAACTCTACTGCGGTTCTTCCTCCACAGTCTTCGCTGAAAATATACCAAACCGTGGGTCACGAATACATATATGGGTGAGCTAACTACCTTGAATTAGTGTTTCACATTTAAATAATGTTACCTAACTACTTACGTCTGTGAAGGTATAAGAGTATCCATCAGGGTTGACAACAGGGAAGATATGCCATTCGAAACTGGTAGCCAACGCTACAACTTCAGGGTCATCGCTCGCCAAAAACTCTTTAATTATCCATGTAACAGTTGCTGGTGAAATCCACTCTCTAGCATGAAGTCCGCCCTCAAACATACCAATTTTCTTCTCCGTTCTCTCTGGGTGGTAGTCAATGATGATTCCTTTGATCTCTCTACCTTCTACGCTTTGACCTGGCATGACTACTGTTTTCACAATGTTTGGGAAAGCCTCTGCTAATTCATCAAGCCAGGAATATATGGTATCTAATGTGTGGTATCTGTCCCATGTGAATGAGAATAATGTGTCGGCATTACGTTGATACGTTCTTCTGTTACGACGAAGACTTGCAGTTGTATACGCGTAATAGGTTAAAAAGCCATTGCTGCCGGTGGTTCCTGTACCACTGCTGCTGCTACCGGTAGACCCTGGTCTACCACTTACACTACTACCACTACTGGGTCTACCACTGCTGCTACCGCTTCCTTTACGTCTGGAGACCGGAATTATCTGGTCATCGATGGCTCTGTAATTGTCAAACATATAGAATTACTAAAAGTATCTTTACAAATACTGCCTATCGCCCCATGTTGTCCAATATTGCCTCTAGTTAATTCAATAGTAACGTCCTTATCTTATTTTCATTTCAAGTGTAATAATAGTACAAATAATCGGATTATTTTACTCTAACTTTTGGAGAAGTTCACTCGAAAGTTTGTATGCTGCCTTTACTTTTATTTTATATGTTTCATTATTTTCTTTTTTTAGGGTTTCAAATGAAAATATATTGTCATTATCTCAAGTCGAGCATAAAATGTAGATATACTACCTAATAAAACACAATAAGCCATTGAGAAAATTGCACTGCTTATACTGACCAATGACCTAATTATGCACAGTTACATATTATTATGATACCATAAACTGGTAAAGAAATATTATGCATAATAACATACATTTATAAGAACACTAACACACTAACAAACACACATACCTTTGCACATCGTCAATCACTAGCGTCGCTTCAATCTTATTTCTTTGTAGAATTTCAATAAACTCTGCTTCATGTGCTGGCGATACCATTATCTTTACAATTTGGTTTACATCAACACTCTCATCCCAAAACTCGGATACACCACTTATTTTCACTTTGAGCAGACTTTCCACTTCATCAGCTGTTTTGGGAACAACTTTGTAAACTTTATAGCCTTCATAGCTTTTTGGTTCAGCGTAAGCTGTTGCGGCTACAAGTAATACAAGAAACAGTAGTTTAAACTCCATGTTTGCAATGGAGAGTGATCGGCATTGCGCCATGAAGGCGCATATCGTGCTATCAGTCTGTGAGTTATTTTATTTTATCAAATCCAAGATAAATAATCATATCTAATCGTCAGATTTAAGACATTTTTGATTGTACGAGTATCAGCATTTTAATAAGTCTACTAATTAAAATATTGCTGGAATATTGTTTGCAATACCTAGTAGGGTAAATAGTCAATAACTGGCCATCATATACTAAAAATGAATTATATTCCTATAAACAGAATTCATTTGGGGTTATATAGTACATAATAAGGAACTATCCATCGAATATTATCGATATTGAACATCAAAAAAACGACAACAAAATAAAATTTGGCCCATCAAACAGCAAACGTACAGGACGCACTTATGCATCAGAATGAGATGGATATACGAGTATGGATCTTTACATTATAATATGTAAGTATTGTCTGTTGAAGCTTATTGGCGCCCATAAATTTGCCCAGGACAGCAAAAAATTTCTACAATTTCTTGTCGAACTGTAACTCAGAAGCACACATTCGTGGTAAACACACAAATAAATACCCGTACCGGGATTCGAACTCAGGACCTCCAGCGTCGGCTGCAGCTGAAGCTTTATTCGCCAACATTAAACGAAAAAATCAGTTTTATTCACCAACATTAAACAGGGTTAACACAAGGCAATTCCCTAAAATATCGCTATTGTAAAAGTAATAGGTACCTACATAAAATTAAAAACTGCTTAATAGATGAGAAATTCAGGTACCTACCTACATTCATAACATACGCATATATTTATGTTAAATTTTGGTAAAGGATAATATACGAGAATATGCAGTTGGGGACGGAACATTAGCTTACATTTTATTTATTTTCTTCCCACGATGAAAGAGAACAGTCTCGAAAATGTTGAAATCAAAGTTTTCGTATGGATGACATTAGATTTCCACTTAAGCGGTATTCTCACGTGCCTGTCGGTCCGACGACGTATCGGCCGCGCGCTGATTCATGCCGCGCGCGACGCCGGTGCCGGCGATAAATATAATTGTGCTCTGACCCACCCAGGCGGCCGACAAGTGCATAAAGGCCTTTGCACAATATAGGGTATTTGAATACTAGTCAATCAGTTTCTTTTTTTGAACTGTCAAAACGATTCTTCTACTATGGAATTTATATGAAACACTAGCATATGACGTCACAATCAAATTACCTACTTTTTTATAGGTTTATACGGGTTTTAAAATAGAAATTGTTCTTAAAATAACTGCTGTCTACGTTTCTCTATTAATCTTCTGGTGCTTTACTTCATGCATAGGGGTTGTGCACAAATCACGCGAGGTGTTTTCGGCTACTTTTTGACCCCCCTCCCCCTCGGTGATATTTGGTGAGGTTTTTGGCTACCCCCCTCCCCCACATAACCTCACGTGTATTTTTTTGTATCCGACCGGTCAAGGCCACGCGCTCCAAAATTTTGTAAATAAGACTCGCTATTTTGAAGTTCGGAGTGGAGATTTATGTTTAACGAAACCGAGACAAAGTATCTACTCATGTGGTAGGTATTTTTTCTTAGTTTCGTTCACTGTAAAAAAATATACGTGAGGTCTCCTTATACCCCCCTCCCTTTTTTCGTGCCCCCCCCCCCTCTCGAACCTCGCGTGATTTGTGCACAAGCCCATGGTGTAAAATAATTTATTTTACATACCGTCAAATACCCTATTGTGCCGGCTTTGTATTGTTGTAGCAAAGACATATCTAACTTCGTATAAGACGAATAAAGTCTAAAGAAAAAACGTGCCTCGGAATTGAAGCAAAAGTCATTCTCGAATAGATGGCGCACACACCTTTAGCCTATCCTCGGCTAGATGGCGTGACGACACCGTTTCATATTTAACAATTTTAATACATAGATATTAGTGAAGGAACATGGATCAAAATGATATAAAAATAATAAAATCATTTATCCATATACATATATACATTTTATGATAACTTTATACGTTTTCATTTTGAGTTTTAGTCGTGTGTCGATAGATGGCAGTAAATTTACAGTGACTACAAAATTTTCAATGACAGGACCCCTCTATACTATGTATCTATTCTTTTTGGTTGTAGGTTAGATTAATAATGTTATATTTTTTTTTAATTTTATAAACCGAATCTGTTACCTAAACGAAAGGGCATAGCTTAAACTACACCAAATTTTGTAAAAATATTTTCTATAGGTAATGTCCAGAGCGAAAACTGGGGACTTCGTTTTGTATAGAAAGAAGTTTTCCACTTTTAGACGTTGGACTTACAATTGTAACTATCAGGTTATCTATAGTGTTTTTGGAATTATATAGGCCCGGTACAGGAATTTGTATGGGAAATACACGCCAACTGCAACGTCGGCGTGCAGTTCCCATACAAGGTTGCAGTCGGGTTGCAGTCCGTCTATATCGGCCCCTATCTACCTTAACCTTTTATATAATAATACCGAATTAAAAAAAAACTTCAGTCTAAACTCGTCATTATAAGAAAGAACACAGTTGTACGAACAGTCCAGGAAGAAGGCTACATCAACCGTACGCGTCCTCGGATATCGCAACATTATGCACAAATCTTTACTCAGCTAATTTATCTCTTAATTCAAAGCAACAAGGTCCTTAATAGATGAACTGATAAAATTGCGGCGCTTGGGCCTTGTTCGACAGCATATACATATTCCGTGCTGCCATGTAATGGTTTCTTTTGAATTATTACCGCTGTGACAAACGGTTGAGTTATCGGATGTATTAAGTATGTACTTCTATTTATATAATTAAAGATACATACTGATTTTAGCGATATACGACCGCCAGGTTGTTCCATAAAGCTGTCCTTGAGATACTAGTTCGTCGTAGTTTTATGGCAAAATGTATAAGCAAAGATAATTTTAAATAGAGGAATATTGTCAAAGTAAATTATGTAGTCAGTAACATAAACTGCCATCTTTCCATAGATATGGTACCAGGCGCACGATCGTGAGCTATTAAATATAGGTTACGGAACCTATATTTAGTTAGTCGTATGGGTGACGCTAACCTGTCAAGTTGTCACAATCGTTGGATCAAATTTTAGTTTTGTCAACTATGAACGTCACACGTCTACATAAATAAAAGATCATTCCATCTTTCGACACAAATGATGAATACTTTTAGAACGCCAACGGTATGGCGCCATTGCTCGAGAAAATTGCACCATACCTTTGGCCTATCGTCGAGTAGATGGCGATACTTTTTGTCATTTAACAAATTTGACACATATCTGTCAAAAAATAAGGATCAAAGTCAAATGGCGTTCTAAAAGTGTTAATCAGTTGTGTCGAAAGATGGCAGTAAATGTACTGACTACATCATTTACTTTGACAATATTCCTCTAGTCTAAATTCTCTTTGGTATAAGTAAGGCTATCAAACGAAAGTTGTTCAGGCTACAATGTAGCTATAGATCAGACGCTGGCTTGCCTTCTCGGCCGTTTATGGTATGTACCTATGTCAGATGGCCCTTGGTCCATAGGTACAGTCAAGTTCACAAATATCTTATAAGCCAACTTTCCAAAAACATAAACGCATCTAGGACACTGACAATAAGGCCGTGGTCAGTTCACTGAACATACTCGTAATAAATTAAAATATCTACGTCAAACGGTCTCTAAGAATAACGCATTTAATTGATTTTCAAGACCGAAGTGATCCCATAAGTGTTCCGTGAACAAAGTTTTGTACGGAACGTGAACAAACTAATAATACCTCTCCATTTAAACAAAAGAAAATATGATAAAGGCTCAGTTTAGATCAGTGTCTTCAGCAAATGCTGCACAAATATGGCTGAAGCCATGATCTGTAGATAGTTTATTGACTAAGTATAAACTCTTCATTTTTCCGTGTTTTTTTCGTCACCTAATATATCTCAAAGTATTGATTTATATTGCATTGTGTATTTTTTTAGTAGTTTTATATTAGATTTATTTAGTTATTTTAAGTTTTAGTTTATAATAACGTTTATTTTTAGATTCAATGATATGCTTAAATTGACCTACTCCGAACATGCAAATTGACAAAATGTAAAACTATTGTTCCTATCCTAATTTACATTTCGAAGAATAAAATTGCACCTAAATTATGTGTAAATATCTTCGTGCTCTTTATAAACTCTTCATAATGCGCCTGTGTCGACTGTGGCAAAAAACTTGTGGCAATGAGCCTTACAAAAGATAATCTCAATATTAATAAAATATTTCAACGTCTTCATTACCAAGTCCGCGGGTGCGTTACAAAAGCAGATCTCATTCTATAGCGGTGTGTAGGAACAAAATAATTTACGAACGGTAGGGAACCGCTTAATCAGCGTTCGGCTCATTGTTAACCCGCGCAGCTTGGATAATGGCGCTATTGTCTCTTAGTATCGCGATAAATGTTTGGTGCAAGCTACAGGACGCGGGGAGAACTTGGCTACCACTGGCTTACCTCATGGTTACAATTGAGTAGGTACCTTAATCTAGTGGGCGCAAAGAAAAACAGATTAACGGCCTGGCCACGACATTGCGCGACTGGCTTCGGCTAAGGCGACAACCATAGGTTGGAGCGAGACACAGCGATCTGACCTTTCGTTCCCACCTATGGTATTTGCCTTAGCCGAAGCCAGTCGCGCAATGTCGTGGCCAGGCCGTATAGGTCCAGCGATAAATGTTTGGAGCAAGCTACAAGACGCAAGGCGGGCGTAGATATTGGTTACCACTGATTTACGTCATGGTTACAATTAAGTAAAGTCGAGTTCATAAATATGTATACATTTCTTCACCTTAATCCATTCCAATAAGGTGAAAAAATGTATACAATGAACTCCACTGTACCTTAAACTAGACGGTGTAAAGAAAAACAGATCAATTAGGTCCAGTGATAAATTTTTGATGCAAGCTAAACGACAAGACGAGGGGCGTCCGTAAAACTTGGAGATTGTTTTATTTTGTAGCTTTTGTTAAGATGTCGCTTTTTAATACAAAGAATATTTTTTGCCTGACACGTTCCTACTACGATCATGGTATGATACGGTGTAGTGGGCAGAGACCTTAAGACTTTTGGTGATACTGGTGCCCGTCGCGGTCCCAGTACACGTCATCTTGAAACTTAATTCATTGTCAATAGAGGTGACAGCAGGGTGTCATCTATTGGGCATTAGCATGTCGAGCACTAGTACCACCACCTTACTGCCAGAAAATTCCTAACCGTCCTTCTAACCGACAACGTTTGAAACTTGCATGTATCTAGTAAAGTACGCCCTTGCGCATTGTGTGTGCCACAATGCGCAAAGCCTCCAATCGCGATAACTCCGACATCGCTCTCGCCCCACACCCGCTTGTATTCCCCAATTGATAAGTTGTTGATAACGCCGCGGACTTATAATAAATCCTGCAAGCGGCCTTCTGGGCCTAGTATGAAGGCTAGTTTCCACTTCGGTGTGTAAGGTTAGATGGCAGTCGCGTTTGTAAAAACAAGCACCTTAGCTATTTAAGCTATTCCTCTACATTAAATAGCGTGAACATCAATATAATGAGACAGAAAATTAAGAGGTCGCGGTCTTGTGATAAATTCACGTACCGAAGTGTTAAATAAAAGGCAATATATAAAACGAGTCTGTTTTTGGACAAAATAGATAACAACTCATTTGCCTTCCAAATAGTCCTCCTAGCAGAAGAATAATTGGGCTAAGAAGGTAGTGTTCGCACGCTGACCCAAAGAGAGTGAATGTGAGATTATAGTATATGCACTGATTTCTCTTCTTGATCTTAACTATTCAGATCGTCAGTTCACCTTATTAAAATCCCTTCCACACCTTAATTTACCTTATTCGCTTAAAGCTCAGGATTTCTTCGGCTTTTCTGGTGTAAGAAAAGAAATACAGCACTAAAATTTGGATTATTAGGGCAAGTAAATTGCGGCATAACTTGAAGGGAATGAGTCCTTTTAGGGGTATTATTTAGATTGTTCCCACGTATAGTTAATCTTTATACCTTATTTTGCACCATACCTACTTCCTCTATCGAGATAACTTTCCATACCGCAGCCACTTGTTCCCCAACCGATAAGTTCGTATCCTTATTAAACTTCGACGCTGCAGTTGACACTGTTGATCAGCTACACTAATATTGAAGCAACATGGAACATACACTTGGAAAACTTGCGTGTTAAACTTTCGTTGAATTGTTTACAGCATTCTACGATGGTTGTACAAATGTACATGTTGCGCGACAAGTCGCACATTTTTCTTTCGAACGGTGCACGGTGTCGGAATGGAAGTTTACCATCAGATCAGAGGGGCTACCGCGAAAACCGGAATTCGCAAATTGCGGGGATCTTTCTCTTTTACACCAATGAAGGCGTAATAATAGTGACAGAGAAAAATGCCCGCAATTTGCGAACTTCGATTTTCGCGGTTACAGCCCAGAGGACCAGTGCATTCATGGACAATCAACCTGCATTGCACACGCGTGACCTTGACTGAATAACGCTATCGACTTTTTCAAAAGTTGTCAAAAAGCGACGTTTCCCGATGTTAATCCCGATGAAATCCTAGTAAAGTGAATCGTGGTCCAGAAAAGTAAGCATTATGTCTTTGCACTGCGTATATCGATAAAAACACTTGCTCATGGAATTTCACAATGGTTTTTAAATCGATCTGAATTTTTCACATTCATCATCACATTTAGAGGGCCTGGCCCTCTGTCGTTGCAGCATTCTCCATTCCAGCCTATATTAGGCTTTCGTTTATACTTCCTGGTATGAGTGGCTAATATTAGCACCATTCTTTCATCATTCTGCATTCTTAAAAATCCTAATCGTCTCTAAGTAAAATTGTATCATCTAAATACGCAAAAAATAATTTACGTAAACCCAAATGTACAACAGACTTCTTTTCAGCAGTCATTCGCATAAAAAAGTAACTGCTTATTCATTCATTACACTTCTTTATCCTCGTGACTTTTATGTTATTATCCCAAGTCTGCATTTTTAATATCCAGGTTCATAATTAAGGGCCTTATTTGCGAAATAAGCCGGTCCCCTACCATCAAATTTTATTGAGATATGTATTTATTTTTACCTTACAGATAGCTAAATAAATGAAAGTAATGTTATTCCAGTGTAAGTACCTATGTATTTTTTCTATGGTAATTGCTTGAAGGCCTTTAAAGTGATTGAGGAGTTATTGGTATTTTTGTGTCTTAGTTGTGGTAATTACATATAGATTTTTTTGTTATAAATAAATCGTATTTTGTATTGTCTATGCATCAGTTAACCCTTTACCAGGGATATATATTTCCCACATACGGCACTTCAAACATGTGTTCTATTTTCGATCAGTAAGACTGACATTCGATTGTCATTTTTGAACTGTCAGCCTGGTAAAGGGTTAAGGATGACTCACGTTAGACCGGGCCGTATCCGACCCGGAGCTTCGTTTTCTATGGAAAGCATCACTTGATCGCCTGTCATGTCATAGAAAAGTAAGCTCCGGAAACTCCGGCCCGCACACGGCCCGGTATAAATTGAGTCGTCCTTTAAGTTACATTAGATTTTAAATGTAATAACATGATAACAGTTGTAGCAGTTTCGAAATTTCTAATACATAGTTCATCCCTTTTATGAATAGTAGGTATATGTTGTTGAAACCATTTGGATTGGGTATATATTTTTATTTCATTATAATTTGTTTGTCATTTACAACTAAATGTTATTTTTTATTGGTCTTTTTATACGTTGAGTCAAGCGAATTCCGTCAAAATAGCGCCGATAATACAAAACTCAATTACCTATCAATATCGCGCAACCGTAGTGCCAGCGCAGGTGTGATGCGGCCTTTAAAGCTATTACAGACTTGGCTTCGTTTACGGCGTCATTGTAGCCGTAAACGTCATTACTGGGATCATATTCCCATTGCTATCAAGCGCATTGCTAAAGGCAAACCAGTCATCTTCTTTCGTGTAGAGGTTCCCTTAAACAAATAAGGCCCTAGCAGCGGTGCTGGCAGCCCTAGCCAAGACAATAATACCTGCATAGACAAACGCCAAACGAATAAAAACAATGTATGACAGATGCTACGAAGTCACGTGACTATTTCCATATTTCGGTTTCGATTGGCGTTTTCCATCAATATCATCTATATTACATATATCGATATAAGATAAAGATAAGATAATATTTATTTCATTGAAAAATATCCAAAAATTAAAACAATCATAATACGCTTAAATAGTTACTTAAATATTATAAATGTACAATCATGGTTTAGAAAAGTAAACATAAAATAAAAGATATTGTAAGCAAAAATTGTAACTGGCTCTAACATAAAATTTAACATCAATACCTAATATGCCAAGCCTACGATACGATTACGATATGACAATCGTTATCGTATCGTAGGCTTGGTGACCGTCGCGTGTAGGATTTTGAACAGCGCGCCAAGCCGGACGTTTTGGAAACTCAAAATCCCATACAAAATGACACTTGAGGCAAGCGCGTACGTCATCTCACGCTATTGAATGAAATTTACACTAGGGTACTTACCTACAGTTTACAACTATGCGACATAATTTTGTTATGTTAAAGCATAGAGTCTGTGCGAAAAGAGAGGAGTCGTGAAATGTAGGGGAGCCCATACATTCTACGACTCCTCTCTTTCCGCACAGACCCTAATTACAAGAACTCGTAAAGCGGTGGTGACCGAGTTGATCTGACATCCGACTTTCAATCCAAGTCGCGGGAGAAAATCCTGGATCGTACCAAGGAGATTTTCGGAACTTATGTACAGGATATCATTTGATCTTGGACATCATTTTTACCAGTTCGATATGCAATGATAACAATTTCCTCGCCTGACGTGCCCAAGGCTTCATTCGGCGTCGATCCCTACCCCAAATTGGGTTTCTGGGCATCCAGTGTCAGTAGAGACGGTAAAAGAGGGCGAAAATGAGTCATTTAGTTAAGTAAATAGAACGCGGCCACCATTCAGTCGTGGGGATGTTTTAATATCTAGTTAGTGGCATTGGTAATTGTGTGCCAGTTTTAAAGTTCTTTCAGAACCCTGTATTTAAATATCTAGACACCCAGTCTAGGTGACTGTATCTCTATCGTTAAGATCTGCAGGTGAAACTAAATAGTTAAGATCTGCAGGTGACTGTACTAACAGTGGGAGTATGATTTTATAAACGTGGTTTAATATCGAAACAAGAGTATTCCGGGGACCCCGTAACATGGATTATATCAAAAACAAACCAATTAAAATCTCCTAACACATGAAACAATGGATGCATCGGCAATATCGGCATACTATATTTCATTTGCAAAGAATACCGAACACCGGATTTTATTTCAGAAATATTTTTAGAATCATTGTCACATTGGTTTTTGTTAGAGATTTTTTCATACGGTTGCTCAAAAAACGAAACAGCTTTTTAAATACCTATCGTATTTTAAACACGATCATGTACGTTTCAGCTCTAGAACTAAATCGTGTTAAATACTATGAGGTAGGTTGTTAAAATGTTGCATTTTTTTTAAATCTATAGCGGATATGTAGGTAGGCAGCTAGGCACTTTACAAGCTACTAATCGTAAATTACTCACACACAATCGCAGGGCCTATGATGACCTATGATCTGTGGAGTAGTACTTACTAATGTTTATATGTATAGGTATTTTGTTGGGCCATGGCAACAGTGTAAAGTTGCCGGCGATAAATTTTATTTAAAATATCGATGACAGTTTCCGGGTTTGGCGCGGCACGGTCGGGTTATCTATTTACATATGATAAAAAAAGTTCTAAATGAAATAAAGTTTTTTTTTAAAGTGGAATGTGACAGATAATCATAGATAGGGTAGTCAAGTTAACTTAGTAACCGGAGTCCGAATTTTATTACGACTTTCCTATAGACCATTCTTCCTTCTCTCGGAAGTTCTTGATTTAAATCTAAGCACATTATAGTAAAGAAAGTTTGTATCTATCCAATAACTTTTCTCGTTTTTATTTCAACAAAATAGCGAGTATCCCATCTATCCGCGATAAGACGCGGCGAAACAAAAGCGGTATCGCGGATACGGACCGAGCGGAGCGTAAATCACCGGCCATATTGTTTCCAGTGTTCGACTGCTATCGAAAAAATGATCGCTATCGATAAACGCGAGTGTTGACGACACTATAGAATGGTTTGTTGTGTAAGTTTGTGAGAGACTTGATTGAGTAGTTAAGATATAAATGGTCTGTTTCAGTGGCATTTTAATTAAGAGATTTCTTTTATTTAAGAACTATACAACATCACACGGTACTTACATATTATACTGATTGAATTTAATATTTATTTCTTGCTCTTAGGCCTTAAAAACGAGTGTTTCGCCTAAAGTAGTAGCAAAAGTAGGTAAGGTGTTCAAAATGAGCTGAGCATAACATAACGTTATTGTTAGGAAAATGAGAGCACTGTGCAGATAATTTAAAGCGCCTCACCCGCTTTGCGACTTCAGTAGCTTACTGTGCAATCATAGCAATTTATTATCAATTATTTAAGTGTAGTCGCTTATTTGATGATAATTTATTAAAACATTAAAACGTGTCTGTATCATTGAGTCATAAATTAATTTAATAGTTACCTGGAACATATTATCACCGGCTTTCAGACGCAATCATTCCTCATTACGAGCCGATGGTAAATTACCGCACACCCATTAAAACATTAACCGGGTCCCATACATCATCCCATACAAACTGTCCAGTTTCGTTTTTACGCCGCATTGTCTGGGTATCATTTGCTCATACATTGAAGCTGAAATTTGTGGATACAGATGTAGTGAATAATCCTTTACCATTTACAAGCTTTGCTTAGTTTGGGGCTAGGTTGATCTGTGTAAGATGTCCCCAAATATTTATTTATTTATTTATTTATTTTTAAACACCTTTGTGTTTATAAAATATCGATATTTCGATTAACGAAATTATCGATATTTTAATAAGCGATATAATTGTGTGTTTAAAAATGACGATCTGAATAAAACATGAATGTAAGAATGTAATTTATATTTTATTCGTAATAAAATGAACAAGCATTACGTATTTCAAAACGTCCGTAAGTAGGTATAAACAAATAATAAGACTCTCAATACGCCCCAGTAACCTGTTTACGTGTCAAAATCGCAATTTCCTCAAGTTATAAATACTTCGAATTGAACAATGTGCTCATTATTTTGTTTAGTCGAGGATTTGTTTATTAATTATATTTTACGTGTGACAAATTGGCTTCCATTCCATTAAGTACTTAGGTAGTGTAAAACAACCACAAAACTATAGTCCAATTTCTCCTAAATATGGTCCAACACTTACCTACCTGAATATCTTGGATTAAATGTGATTATTTTTTGGTTACTCATTGAGCGCACTTTTATTTTGCATACGTACTAAAATCGGGCACATATGCCCGGCGCGGCAGCGAAAGAATTAAAGTAATAAAATTCAGAGGCAGAAAATTTTCATAAAAGAAAGAAAGAGCCCCGAAACTATTAATACATTAAGTATTGAACTTGTAAACTATAGTTGGAGTATTGGACTACAGTTCGAGTGCTTTTCGGTACACTATGTTTACCTCTTTCGGAGAATGTAACATAATCTTTTGTACCTATTTCGAACCATCTATTAGCGGAGTTACAGTACTTACTACACTTGCTACAAACATAATAACAGTCGTAGTCGCAGAGACAAGAAATAGTCAACAAATTTAAAATCGATATATTAATATCGAATTAAATGTCTTACTTCATTAGCATCATTAATCTCTTTCCGCATTCCTAGACCTATAACTGTGAAATAATTTACAATAGGTAAAGAATTAAATAATTCCAAGGCACTGCAATGGAATAAGCGAGGCTCCCTACAGAATTATTGTCAATAATAGGAAAGGCCTGTAGAATGGACAGTACTTGTATTAAATTTCCTCCCGAAGTCACAATGATGGCGGGAAGCGTGTAATGGGGTACGAAAATGGAAGCAATTGCTTTTAATTGTTTTTAGATTTGTTACGCACTTCAGCATAGCAACTTTTTAAGAGTACCTAGTGGTTATTGTGAGATAAGCCTTTCAAGCCTGAGCAAAGTAGTACAGATTCAAGGGAATTACTCTTCTTAATAGAAGAAGGATTTTTTGCATGTTTAAGTCATGTTTGAAAAGGCCGATTAGTTAAAATCCAGATTATAAAAGATACGATGTGGATGTATATTTTTACATTTTAATTTTAATCAAGAAAAATCAGTCTTTGCTCCCAAAGAATTTATGTACCATATCTAATTCTCCTTTAATTATTTTAAAGAAAAGATCCTTTATAATAAGTTTACCTTTGTACAAATGTTATGTGTTATGTCTTGTTAGGTTTCATTTGTAATGTTTAACTATAACGACGTACTAAACTTTTAAATTCGTACCTTCACTTCCATCAAGCCTAATCAACAATTTCTACCAAACCGAATGAATGAAACTAACCAAACTGATTTCACATTGCGTTAATTAAGAGCTACACGAACCCGAAGCTAAAAAGCCGTTACCATACAATTGAAGTTATGCACTCATTTTTAAACCGCTTGCTTAAATTGAAACATTTAGTTAAATTATGTTTCATCCCTTTCTTACAAATACATAAGTACAAATGACAGATAAAGACAAACGATTATTAGCTAATCGAGGTCTGTAGCGCGTTTATGAATAAGGAGGTATATCTGGTACTAGTTTTTGTCGGTAGAAATTATAATTCCTGGAAAGAAATTAGAGCGAGTAGAAATTTTACATACAAAACTTATATGTTACTTGAATTTTCATGTTATTTTTAGAATGTCGTTTTAAAATTAGAGCGTAATTTTGATTGTATGGAGGTGGCTAGGTCCATATTATGACTGTTAAGTTTGATTGCCGATTATCTTACCATTCACCCTTATGCCGGCCACGTTTTGTCCGCAAAATTCCGTTCCTCCATTATTGTACCCCGCAACCTAAAGTGCACGTCCCCCCATGTGAAAGCTTAGCAGACGGTCTCTAATCTAATTTCTTATAAGCTTTGATGCACTTAACGGGGCTACTGTAGGCTTTTTCTCCACTATATGTAGGTAGTTGTCTACGTATGTAGTGGGAGTGCTGTAATTTTATTTCCTGTAGGAAATGTACTTACTTGTTAATTGTCTCCAGTTTGTGTGTCAATTTTAGGCTTGGCTCTATGGCGAACCCTACACGTCAATAAATATGGTGATAATTATCATGATATTTACTTATGTATCTTGGGCCGGATCACAGCACACCCTACACCATCAATACGGATCGCGTCAGTACTGAAGCGTTCTTTGTACGAGGCAGACGTGATGGACTCTAGACAGCAAATATCAAACGTGACACTACACTCAAGATAGATGCAGGATCTAGGATCAAATCACAAGGATTTCCAGAAATCCAGCAAAATATTGTGATCCGTCAATACACTACCCTAGACGTCAATAAATATCGTAATCCGACACTTTATATTGACGGATCACAATATGGATCTTGCGTGTAGGGTTCGCCTAATTTATCCGTCATAATTTGTATCGTATCTAATTAGGAATACTGACGTAATTACAAAGGTAATGTTTTTAGTAATTTTCAGTATTTAATCTTGTTTGAATGTAATTTTGGTATGAGTTTTACTTAGTATTATGTTTGTAGTTAATGTGATAATTATGTTTAGGTATGCTTACCTTTTTTATTCTATATTTGATACTTGACGTTGTTCTATATAAAGCGATATAAATATAGAAACTTTGAAACCGAAATAAGTTTCATAAACTAAGAAAAAATTACCAAGGTCTCTAGTGCCCAGAGCTGGAATCAAACCAGCGTCCTCAGCTATCGCGGCAGGTGCCTAAGCCTCTCGTCCACCCGGGTCATAGCGACATGGGTTGAATTCTTACCGTAAAATGGGGTGAGTAGGGATTGCGTGGAGAGTTGGGTTATGAATGGGGAGAGAAGGGATGCCAGGTGGGTAAGATGGTTTTTAAAGGCTACTGCTACCTAAATAATGTATTCGTATTACAAATGGAGCTATAGTGATATTCATTAGAAAAATAAATCGATCTAACAATGTTCCAAAATCACCTTTGTATAAAATCCCATCTCACCCCAACTACGAGGTACTACGGGGTGAGGAGGGATTTTGTGTTTATCGGTAAAGATATGAAATGGAACTACCCAAAATCATAAAAAACTAAAATACAAACGTCCGGACCATTATTACATATACCATTCAGTTTACATATGTAAAAATAAAATGTTATCGAGGTTTGAATGTCAGTTTTCTCCCTACTCACCCCATTTTACGGTATATGATTTTTCCCTACAGCCTGTTAAGACTTTTCCAGAATATACTCAAACGAAAATCAAACAACAAACATTCTTATCTAATACGGGCTAACCAAGACAGTGCACCACATAAACCGACGTACAGTCGGCCACATAAATATGTTCAGCAAAGATTTAACACCCGCTGTTACAGAGATACGTATCGGGGGAATCTATTGCCAACCGAAGCATATGTACGGCGAGCCGTGTTTGCCGTTTTGTGTAATTTATCGCTGTTGACTGTACTTTTGCGTGGATTTTTTTAGTGTTATGATGTTCTATTGTAGTTTTACTAAGGCACTTTGATTTTAGTTTTTATAAGTTAACAATAATTTATCTATAATTACGAGTAAAGAATAGCCACTATTAACCAGCTTTCAGCTTTTAAATAAACATTGTTTTAATTATGTTGATGTCCTATTACTACCAAATTAAACCTTTCAAAAACATTTCTACTTCCGCACCTAAATAACTATCGAAAATAAAATAAAGCAATGCCCATCTATGTTGTTGGGTATTTTTTTTCCTTTACAATAGTCAATATCCAATTAAGTAAAGCTAGCAAGATCAAAATTGGACAATCCTATGTTACGCGAAATCTAAAAGCCGTCCTACGGTACCAACTAAAAATACTGCCTCAACTGACTGGAAAATCTACCCTCAAAACCAATATCACCAATAAAATAAAAGTACAACCACTAGTTAGTTATAAAAAGAAAACTATTTCAAAAATCGAACCTAAACGAGCAGTCGGTGAAAAGCGCGTTCGATCTACTTTCAAATCGAGGAATCTGGGCAATGCCGTTGTTCACTATATTTACCTAGGCATGTACTAAATAAGTACCAGTATAAGTCATTACTCATTTGTAACGAACTCTGGGGCTAAGATATACTGGAATTGTTTGTAGTGGCCGAGTCAAAGAAGCTCTGTGAATCAGATAGCAGTACTGGCCGATGTGAAATTGGAACCTATAAAGGCGCGAACTGGCCGGAAGTCGGACGCGGGCTCCATCAGATCTGTATCAGGACAGACGCCGCGAGCGGATTCATTTCCGGTCTACACGGTTGCATTTTGAATTTTAGAATTCCATTCGTTTGAATTGGGCTAGATGTGACTTTTTCATGTTAATGGAATTTGTTTTGTTAGTTTTTCAGTTGGAGAGGAAACTGAATATGACAAAAGCTAGCTGGAAAAAAGATTTTTACTTAAAACAATGTGACAAAATTTTTTAATTTTTAAGTAAAAATACTATATATTCCTTTTATCCTTTTAGTGAAGCGGAAAATCATTATTTAAAATACATTTTACAAAAGGAAGAAATATCAGGTTTAGACCCCTCACGCACACTATCACCTTCTCGAAGCCTTACCTCGCTCAGTTTAAAATTACAAATTTTCAGCATCAGAAAACTTAATCATATTTCCACATCCGCACCCTTCCGCACCCTTTAAAGCCAAACAACTAAAATATAAAAGCCCTTTCACGCGTCCTAAACAAAAATACAATTTCCACAAAACGACTCCACTTGAAGGACCGTAAACGTGAGCCGTTCGACGGGCTTGATTTTTACGCCGCATTTACGCTTGGTTTATGGGCGTAAATATATTTACGCCTCAGTATCGGTGGGTGTATTGTACGATTTTGATAACGTTGGCTTTACCGCTTCATGGATAAGTGGGAGAGAGAGAGAGCGGCTTATATTTTAAATATAGGTCTGGCGTCCGCTTCAGTCACGCAGTATACCTCGTGTATTTTTAATGCGACCTATTCTAACTATTCTAAGTGTAGTTAGTATAAATCGTTGGTAGCACTACATATTATGCAATATAAATTGTAATCAATTTGGTAATCATTGGGACAGATGTAGTATATGATAAAATTGTTTCCATCGTTTCGGAAACGTTCGTATTTGTTATGCTACTTCAGTCAACCTCAGTACTTTTTGTACCGAGACTGACTGAAATAGCAAGACGCGTTCGTACGTCTCCGCGAAAATACGATGGAAAATAATTATGCACTACATCTGTACATATATTCGTCCGTCGTCATGTATTCGTCCTATTGGTTATTTTGTTTTATTTAAAAGCCTGTTTTAGGTACTTTAATGGGGTTGGCAACTGTCAACGGTTTGCATAGATGGCGCCATCATAGCTTGCCCCTTTTTCTATGAGATTTGGCTTAAAGGGCTGGCATCCAGGGCATTAAAAAAAACAAAAAATTTACACAATTCTAGGGATTGACGGGGCAAGCTATGATGGCGCCATCTGCTAAATACTTCGACCGGCCAACCCCATTGTAAAATGATTAAATTGTTTTTACTGCATACATGATTCAGGTTATATTTATTTTAGGATATTTTGTACCTAGTACTACTAACATATTATTAATGTTATACATGTGCTTGTAATAAATCCCACGTAACTTACGCAGCATTCAAAATACTTGAGCAAAACAGCATGAAATATGCAAAAACTTACTTGTACATCTCGGCCACCAGACTTAATGAGTAAATACAAAAAACAGAGTCATCTTTAGAACTTTACATAGTACCTACTCGTAGCTCTGTGATAACATTACACATACTTGAGATGTAGAGTTATATAAGCCCCTTCTTGTAAAACTTATTCATCATAATATTAATAGTAGGTGTGACTTTGATTTATAATGACGCGACTTTCAAATAGGTATCACAAAAACTGTGTATTAAATTAAAATGTCATATTCTTGTATCGGTCAAACAGGGATTTACATATGTATATAATGTTGCAACCTATTGTAAAAATTAGGGAAAATGTACACAATATAATTGGCATTTATATGACTGACACTGACACACACATAGTAGAGTTTATATTAGGTATAGGTACTTACATATCGTATCGGCTTAGTCTGATGGAGTTAAAAAGTTCCCTAGATTTGAGCCCAACTACACTCGCGCGTGTAGTAGGTACCTACTCGTACAGTCATCAAAAGTAGCGTATCAGACTAATAAGCGTCAAAAGTATTTACCATTTACTGGATTCTTAACAAAAAGAGATTATACATAGATCAATTTAACAGTTGCAAATACTTTTGAACGCGAACTGTCGAGATATATTTATATTTGGAAAAGTATTTGAGGGTGGCAAATACTTTAGGCGCGTTGTTTCATACGCTACTAGTCTGTATCTTTAGGTGTTTAAATAAAAGTAATAAACTATTTGTAAATTTTCGGGTAGTTATAACATTTTATTGGCTAACCGACCAATCACCTGGATCAGTCACTGAACGACCTACATTATTTGATCCTGTAATGTTTTCATCTACCCTCAACTCAACTGGCTTATGGAGCCATTTAAGGGAAAATTTTGTTTACTTTTATTTAAATAGGTACCTAAAGATACAGAGTATAGTGATGCTGACTATATACCATGCTGGATGTATAAAGCTGTTACTCTGGTCAGTTTGTTTACTCCTATGTCTTGGGCAAGGAAAATCGCAAATCTTTGTTTGGAAACGTGCCGAGAAGATTGTCGGGGCGGCTATTATTTTTTATTGCACGTCGGGACCACAGATTCGGATCTTATAGTAAATCATATTTATTAGCTCTATTTTTAACGAATTTCAAGTGAAGACAGTTTTGTTACGACTCAAACCGGTACAAGGACAACCTAAGGTCCTTTCTTTTTTCATGAAATTCCTTTCAGGAATTCCGAGGAAGTCAGTATTCTTAAAATTAAGTTGTAGTTAAATATATTACATTATTTTATCATCCTAGTATTGAGTTGTTTAGCTCCCGATGGAAAAGAAAAGTACAGTCAGCGATAAATACTTGTGTCCAAAATGGTAACATATTTTCATATCAATATTGTTTGTAACTGTAACTGTAAATTAATAATATATTCTAATACATATATTCAGTCTTACGTTTGACTACCACCGTGTGGTCTTAAATTCTTCATATCTTAAATAAAACAAATGATTCCAATAGAATTATTTGAACTTCGAACATAATAAATAAGTACCTTTTTAGGGTTCCGTACCCAAAGGGTAAAACGGGACCCTATTACTAAGACTTCGCTGTCCGTCCGTCCGTCCGTCCGTCCGTCCGTCCGTCCGTCCGTCCGTCTGTCACCAGGCTGTATCTCACGAACCGTGATAGCTAGACAGTTGAAATTTTCACAGATGATGTATTTCTGTTGCCGCTATAACAACAAATACTAAAAACAGAATAAAATAAAGATTTAAATGGGGCTCCCATACAACAAACGTGATTTTTGACCAAAGTTAAGCAACGTCGGGAGTGGTCAGTACTTGGATGGGTGACCGTTTTTTTTTTGCTTTTTTTTTGTTTTTTTTTTATATGGTACGGTACCCTTCGTGCGCGAGTCCGACTCGCACTTGCCCGATTTTTTATGTAGACCGTGAGCCTCACGAGAATAAATAAATGAGGTAGAGGTAAAAGTAGCCAGCACCAGTATGTCATAGACGATGATCAACGTGATGACTTAAATGTCACTTTTTAACACCCTGCAATTGAAAGAGACACACACTGTCATTCCCATTATGGAACAATGGTGTTCCGGACCTTTGGAAGGCGACAGAGATGTAGCTATAAGTATAAGCCTGTTATTATTAGTAATATTTTTTATTACGCTGTCACGTAGGCAATTAAATACGACCATCATAACCGACCACGGCTGTCCCATATCAAAACCTAGTAAGTGACAAAATTCTCAAAATTTGTTTTTTATGTTATTTGGACCCACCTAGTAAGTCCTCACCCGATTACAAAGACACCTGCTCCAAAATCGGCATAAATAACGGAGATTTTGACATCTCCAAACCTAGTACCTACGTAAGATGTCTGAAGTGACGGTTTACCATTGTAAAACTCAGCAAGTCACAAATCCCATATCAAAACCTAGTAAGGGACTGAGACATACTAGGTTTTAGCGTGGTTATCCAGCAGACTTACTAGGTTTTTGAACTGGGTATCCACGCATGGCAGACGCGCGGGGCACTGCGCCTGCCCAATATTAAAACCTAGTAAGGGTTCAGACAGAATTTTAACACCCAATTACAAGACCGTAATAATTATGATATAATTTAAAGTATGCTACTGATACAGATAATAATAATTCTCGGTAGTTACCACCATCTCACCCATTAGGTGTTTATCACCAAAGTTTGGTGGTAAATACCTAATGGGATTTTTTTTTAGTTGTTACAGTGGTAAAAAGTGTGAAAAAAATCTCAGTTGTTCCCACTGGTAATAACTTGGTGGTAACTAGTGGGAACAACCCCGAAATGTCTTGAATGTTGATAAGTGATACACCAGGTTCACACCTAAAACGAGCACTTACTGTGTATTGGAGTTATGTAACACATAACATCGGTGCTCACATTTTCAAAGTTAGTAAGCATAAACGTGTATAAATACAATATTATTATCATCATCATCAGCCTACTCTCGTCCACTGCTGGACATAGGCCTCTCCTATTGCACGCCATTGAGCACGATTTGCGGCAACTCTGATCCAGCTCTTGCCAGCCGCCTTGCGAAGGTCATCGCTCCATCTAGTCTGAGGGCGTCCTACGCTACGTTTGCCGATGCGCGGTCTCCACTCGAGAACTCGTCTACCCCAACGGTTATCGGCTCTACGGCTAATATGACCGGCCCACTGCCACTTCAGCTTGCTAATCCGGTGGGATATGTCGACGACTTTAGTTCTCTGACGGATGACTTCATTTCGAATTCGATCCCTCAGAGAAACTCCGAGCATAGCCCTTTCCATAGCTCGCTGAGCGACTTTGAATTTATGGACCAGTCCTACCGTGAGTGTCCACGTTTCGGCTCCGTATTTCATCACGGGTAGGACGCATTGATTGAAGACTTTTGTCTTCAGACTCTGTGGGATTGATGACGTGAAGACTTGACGCAGCTTCCCATAAGCTGCCCAGCCCAGCTGTATCCTTCTATTTGACTCTTTCTCGAAGTTGTTCCTTCCTAACTGCAGTATTTGCCCGAGGTAGACGTATTCCTGAACAACCTCGAGAACAGCCTGTGTGCCTTATGTTTTTACGCTCTCCTGTAAAATTTGGTCTGAAGCACTTACTGGGTTTTGCTATGGGACAGCCGGACCAGTGCCTACATTTTACATAAAATTTCTAAAGTACAAGTAACTTACTCGATTTCATTAAAATACTAAAACACCTCAAATAACCTCAACATAATCGCCGCGTTTCTTATAGATCGTTCGCCTCGGCGTTGTCTGGATTCTATATACGTTTAGTGCACTTGTTCGAAGCTCATCCAGGTACAAAATGCGATTAGGGGCCCTAATGCGCCTCTGAGAGCTCTAATATAGATCAAGCACTGAACAGACTGCAAAGAGCTAGATGTCGCTTAGGTATATTACCTAAGTAGCTTCTGCCCGCGACTCGGTTTTAGTGGGATCATGATGATGATTGATAAAAACTATCATTTTGTCCTCAAACTATCTCAATATCAAATTTCATCTAAATCGATTCTGTGGTTTAGGTGTGAAAAGGTAACAGACAGACAGACAGAGACACTTTTGCATTTATAATATTAGTCTTAACTCATTACTAATGAGAGTAATGAGTTACTAATAAATGTGTTATTGATTGTAATAGAGGGGTAAAGTCTAAGACAACATTGTACATTTTTTGGTCACTAAATTGTCAAACGGAAACATGGTCGCCCTAAATCTACTTGGCGCCGTTCTGTGGAGCAAGAGCTGGGTGTATTGGGGATGGGGTGGGAGGAGGCTACCCAAGCTGCCCAGGACCGGAGTCAGTGGAAGAAAAAGATTCGAGCCCTACACCCCAGCAGGGGGTAACAGGATGAAAAGAAGAAGAGAAATTGTCAAACGTCAAATTTTGACAGCCAAAGTTACCGCATAATGTTCGGAGCCGTACAGCGCCATCTCATTTAAGCTAACAAATTCGAAGCACTACTCGTAAATTGCCTTGGACTTTCCTTATCTTAAGTACATTGTTGTGTTGTACTACGAGTATGTGAGGTGTGCAATAAAGAGTATTGTATGGTATTGTATTGTTTTTTAACCGACTTCCAAATCTCAAAAGGAGGAGGTTATCTATTCGGTTGTATGCTTTTTTTTATATACTGAACGTTATCCACTAGGATCAATACTGAAACATCATTTAATTTATAGTTTACAGTCTAGAAATCTTTATTCTTTGTGCAGTATAAGGTAAAGTGCAATTCAGTCTTCTGTTAAGGATGGATTTAATATTATCTTGTATTATAAGTAATCCTTTGTGGTAAATACGTACTTAATTACTTATCATAATAAATGGGTTTGAAACAATGGCAACTGATTAATTATTGATTACATTATTAAAAAATATATAATCTAGCTAAAGCTGTAGCTTTATAGTGAATCAGTAAAAAAAAATATGAAAAATCATGAAAGAGAAAAATATCGGCATTCAAATTGCTTTTAGCTTGGAGAATTGGCATTATAGGGTTTTGCGTCAATTACTGGCCACTGTTTAATAACTGGCCAACTTATACTAAAAATTAATTATATTCACCTATAAACAGAATTTATTTTAGCATAAGGTGGCTAGCTATTGAAGGGCGGCCAGTAAATAATAGTTATTGAAATCTTATACTAAAATTAATGATGTTTATAGGTGAATATAATTCATTTTAAGTATAAGGTGGTCAGTTATAAACCGGTGGCCAGGAATTGACGATTTACCCTCTACCCTTCAATCTCAATAAATTTGCAAAGACTTGGTACTCTTCGCACTGACAATATATCGCAATTCTTCACGAAATACTTGGCCGTGATTTAGCGTGGACGGAATCTAGGTATGATAATTCTTATTCATAGAAAAGTACACACATAGGAACAAATAAGACCAACAAAAAAAAGATACATTATGCTAGAACGCACCGCGCTTTTTTTTATGCTAGCCACGGATCGGATGCGTTACAGAAACGTCAGTTGTAACGTATTTGACGAGCGCATTCCAAATTCAAACGGACGTGATCACGTGATGGTATCTCGCGCGTGCGCGGGGCGTACATCATTTTTTGTGTGTCAATCGGGTTTTATTTGTTTTTGAGGTGTGGCTGGGAAACAAGAAAAAATATAATAATATTTATACAAAAAGCGTTTTCTAAAAATGATTTTAATCCACCTCAAAAAGCAGGTATAATAGGTACTGTTTATACTGAAGATCGCTCCCAATGGTATAAATAGTATATATGAGTAGAGCCGGAGCAGTTAACTAGTATTCAGACCAACGCTCGTGCACTTACCTCAACTCTACAGAAAATACTAACATTTTTAAAGGTAATAGCACAGAATAAATAATAGTACTAGGTACAGAAGACTCACTCTCTAACACGTCTCGTCTGTTACGATCAGGACAGATATGGCCGCTAGGTGGCGACAGCGCCACGCGCGGCTTATGGCTAGCCACCAAAATTGGCGTGGAACGGATGTACTTTTAGCTACCTGTAGCAAAGCGACGAAATCGCGGAGTGAGCCACGCCTGGTAATAGCTACCGCGAAATACCTACGGCTCGATTTGGAAAATGAATTAGATTTCTACTAGACTTCAACAAGTTACGATACGGATAATTTAAAGATATTTGTAGGATAGATATGTCAAATTTGAAGTTTCCGCGATTCTGGAGGTCCTCTTGAACGACTTCGACAAGTTATGACTTAGATATCCAAGTCACAGTCATCTAGTCGACATCTAATGTAGATCTAGTTGATCTCTAAATCGTCTCAAGATCTTGTGATTATCTCGAAATCCGAATAGGCCTGCTACATTAGTTTTTACATTTTGGTACTACTAACATAGCGAGGAAAGGTATTTGTCGATTGGTTTTTAGTATACTCATTTGGTAGGTACAAATTGGGGGTAATTGGGTACTATCGAACAGTAATGATTTCAACCATCATTATCACCCTAAGGCCCATCCATTAATTTTTCTTTTTTTGCGCCGTTGGTACAGTATACGGATGTCTACCGTCTCCAATTCTCCCTCAATTGCTCAAAGGTTAACTGGAAGAGTTCCCTTAAAGGGATAAGTTCGCCTTTGTACTAATGACGAATTTTATTTTTCCTGTTTTGTTTTGATTATTGTACAATAAAGTGTTTTATTTTACACTACTGTTACTACTACTACTACTACAATTGAAAAATCTAAGATTTGCTAGTGATATTTGAACCTATTGAGTAAGAAATAAAGTTAATTTTGTGATGTTTGAAAATTAAACGCTACAATATAAATGCAACTCTGTTCCAATTGAAAATGACTTAAATTTCATCGAACTGAATAAGTTCAATAGCTATGACTGTGAGCCTTAGGAGGTAAAGTATTTGAGATATAAATAAAAACACAGCTTTTGATGCATGTAAACGCTAATGCCTGTTCTCTAGTAACCGCGACTGAAATCGCTCACTGTCTAGCCCCACGCCATAAAGGCGTTAAGCTACACCTCATACTGTGTAAGATTAACGCGCCCCGTTACCGCCGGTTAATCTAACGCGGTTACATTTACCGCGCCTAACTTGACAGTGATAAGGAAATTAAATAACTTAGGAGATTGCTGGCTCGTTAGGAAATAAAAACACCTATAGTTTAAGCTTTGTTGACTCTAGTCAACAAAACTAATTCGGAGGGTCATACTAATCCAGAGTTTAGTTCTGTACAGGTACCACCAGTTTTACAGACTTATTCGCTAGCGTGCGCGTAACTTACTTTCTATCGCTCGTACTCGCATATAAGTGCGAGCTAGATGTATAGAAAGTAAGTTTTGTAGACTTTAGCGAATATGTCAGTTTGACACTGCTAAGACAGTCGTGGTAAGGCTACTGTTCTATGATGTATTAAATAAGTAGCAGGGTAATTCGCCAGTATTAACTGGCCACTAAGGTTTCAATAACTGGTCAGCCTTCAATAACTAACCACCTTAGGTAGAGGTACCTATACTAAAATTAATTCTGTTTATAGGTGAATAGTATTCTCTTTTAATTTAGGGTGGCCAGTTATTGGGCGGTGGCCAGTTACTGGCGAATTACCCTAGATACGATTACCGTCAAACAGACAGACAGACGGACAGACAGACGGAGAGCGGAATCTCAGTACTAGTGTCCCGTTTTTACCCTTTGGCTACGGAACCCTGAAAAAACATTTATATGTAACCGTTCCACTTTGTATATCTATTCTATAAAATGTCTATTCTATTGTACGTTTTCCCATATTAAATCTAATATATCTGTGCCATTCGAAATGTGCGCGCTGTGCCAAACGTTTGATTAAATCCTGAGTTACGGGTACTTGCGTGCAACGTTTTGGCACTTTGCTGACTCGTCTTAGAAACGGTGCGCTCTGCTATGGTCTTCTTTATAATTGATAACCGACGATTTCCGTGATGACGCTGATATCGAGAGGGAGCGGAGGGCCTTGGCCGTGAGGGCCAATATGATAGCTCGCAGGTTCAGCCGGTGTACAGCGCAAGTAAAAATAACATTATTTCGAGCGTTCTGTACATCGCTGTACACCTGCAGCCTGTGGACTCGATATACGCAAAGGGCTTTTAACGCCATGCGCGTACAATATAATGACGCGTTCAGGGTACTGTTGCGGCTGCCTCGGTACTGCAGTGCGTCCGGCATGTTCGCTGATGCTCATGTGGACGGATTCCACGCGACACTGCGCAAGCGCTGCGCCGCGTCGCTCCGCAGGGTGCGCGACAGCCGCCACAGTCTCCTGGCCGTTGTTGCTGACAGATGGGACAGTGACCTGATAAGGCACTGGTCCTCTCTGCATTTGTCATTAGTACCTAAGATAGTCATTTAAGTTTATTTTTAAGTTAACCTTAGCTATAAGTTTTTTAAATTGTTAAGATATACTAACAAAATATGGACCATGTTTGTCTGAAATAAATGCATTTTATTATTTATTTTTTATAATAGGGAATAATTTCACAGTCTTGCGTTCAGTAATTTTAATATGGACCAAGGAAGCGAACAGAGATAGTTGAACATCATCAGAGCTACCAATTTGACCGTTACATATATTTTTTAGCGAAATTATAAGTGGGTTTCAGGTTTTGAAGGAGTCGTAGATTTTGTGTTATTTGCAAATAGTACGCACTGCTAACCTAACTTTTGTAACTTCCACCTTTCAAATAATTTAAATGTAATAGTCAGGAGATCAGTTTCTTATATTGATTGAAAACTGTTATGTTGATTATCAATGTTTATTACCAAAATACGATGATTTCTGCAAAACTATTGATTTTCTCTAAAAATACATGGGGGTCAAAACGACAGCATTTAAAGCCCTCTATCATTGTCCTTCATTAGATCCTTACTTATCGCGACACGTTGTATAGTAAAAGTAAGGCAACAATAATTTATTATTAATGCTGTCTGTCTATCCATCCCTACATCTGTCAGCGAGGGAGCTGTACTTTACCCAAAAATTACTAAATAAATAAAATAAAATTGGGCCAAGAAACTTGATTTCTTCCTGTTTCATTTATGTATATTATTTTTCCGGCTTTTATTTTATTATTTTACAAAGTCAGCTTCCAGGTATCCAGCAGTGCCAGAACCTTTACAATACAAAAAAAAAACCAGTGAAATACACTCAGTGGCGTAGCTAGCATGGGTGGCACCCGGGGCGGAAATTGTGGGTGTCACCCCAAAATTCAATCAAAATTGTAAAATATGTTTAATATTTTACAATTATAAAATTACGTTTAATATTCCATAGCTCACAATTTACTCCATCGCTTTCATTTTAGATTCCATGAACTCTCAATAGTCCACACCCTGGCGGGTGTTGCCTCTGCGCGCCTTCTATGACACGGGCAAGGACAGCATCCGCTCGGTGTAACCCACATTTCATAAGTGTCATAAGGGCATCTACATGTTGGCTTGGGCTCCGCGCATGCCTCCCAAAGGTCCGAGTCATCATTGTCCCGTGAAAGATATACAAATAATTTACGTTAAAAAAAACTTTTTTTGCCAAGTGCGCGATTTGAAAGAGATTCTGTAAAATCCCATTTCACTATGAATTTCAAATAGTCCAGAGTCACCCAATAGCTTCTCAATTACAGAAATAATCACATAATAAAAAAAAACCTTTCTGAATAAAAAAAACCTACGAGGCGCCAACATATTATTGTTACATACCAGGAACCCCGAGAGATTTTAACCATGCATTTCTGAGGCCAAAATAAGGAAAATATACTAAAAGAATTTACGTCAATTTCGCCAAAATAAAATTGTTTTTCGATTTTTTGTACATAAAATGTAAATGTATGTAAATCACATAATTTAAAAAAAAACTTTCCAAAGTTGCGAAAATTTCCACATGATAATTTCTCGTTTTTCGATTTTTTTGTACATAAAATGTAAATGCTATAATTTGTAAAACTGTCACCCAAAAATAATTTTAACTTTTTTTTGTCAATTACAGAAATAATCACATAATTAAAAAAAAACTTTCCAAAGTTGCGAAACTTTCCACATGAGAATTTTTTGGTAACTTTTGAGAATGTTCTCGAGAACGAGAATTTATTTATTTATCGTAGTTTATACCATGAATATTCACGATAGTTTAGGTGTAGTATCCTTACCCCCAGAAAATTCCGACTTTTGGTCTACCGCTTCCGGTCAGAAAAATGTATGACGGCCCGGCCAAACGGTCAGACCTAGGTGGGGGGTGCTCGACCAAATGTCATAGAGGGACCCTGGCAGTTTTTGACGCCGCCATGTTTTTTTCAATATGGCCGACTTTTTTTTTAATTTTTTCAAGTTTGTCCTAGCGCGCTGAAATTTTGGTCACGGAATCTCGGAGTCCTCTAAATACCTATGAAATTTTTTTTTTTGGAAAAATGCTACAATTACGGGAAAACTGGCCACTTTTATTTTGTATGGCAACTTTTAATCGGTGCGTGATAGGTGGGGGGTGCTCGACCAAATGTCATAGAGGGCCCCGAGACAAAAACAACCTTGCCGACTTTTTTTTTATTTTTTCAAGTTATTCCGAGCGCGCTGAGATTTGGCATGGCGGGAGATAGAGGCCTCTAGATTCCTATGACAAAAATTTTATTTTTGAAAAAATCCAAGATGGCGGAACAATAATTTCCATGTTGCAGGAATGTTCTGAGAACATTCTCGAGAACGTTTCCGCTTTTTGGGAATGTTCTGCAATTTGTACATTGCTATGCTGGTGGTACTGGACTATGAAGCTAGGCGAATTCCAAAACAGTTTATAGGACATTTTAGTCTTTAAGTATGATCAGGAATATTCTGTTAAAATCTCTCGGGTTCCTCATGCGGGCATGTTGTATATTATTTCCTTAATGGCGGTTGTGCAATCTGCCACAGTTTTACGATTTTTATAGATGGCACTACTGATGTTCACGGTCGGGTGTCACCCCCCAAATGGGCGACACCCGGGGCGGGCCGCCCCCGCCGCCCCCCCCTAGCTACGCCACTGAATACACTAACATTTTCGTATTCACAAGGCACAAGTGGAACACGCCTGACTAACCACATACAACAACGCGTCCACACGTCGCAAGACGCAGCCTGCACTGCCAAGGATGCACCATTGTCGATAAATGAAGGTATCGATTCACCCGTTGTAGCATCACTTGGGTCTCTATTCCCACGGACTCTCTGTATCTCATTATCTCTCATCGCTTTAGCAACGTTTTGGTTTTTCTTTCTCTTTAACTCTAAACCTACTATATTTCATGCTTATTTATTTCGTAAATGCACGGATACATTACACGTCAAAACATTTTAAAGATAAGATTAGCACTTATTATTAATTATATTTTCATCATTGATAATGGGCAAAAGGAAAACATTCAAAACATACAATGTCAGATTAAATAGAATAATAAATAACAATAAATTTAAAATTATTTCTAAAGTAGGTAAATTCAAATTAAATGTCACAGAATTCACGAATATCATAAAATGCATTATTATAATACGGCCATGAGCCGTCTGATAACTTATCTTATTGTTTTCTTATGGTTTTAGCTTGATTAATTATGTATTTTGTATTATTTTTCAGATCAGGCAGCCTAGCCAAGGTGACGATCGCTTACGCTTCGCCATCGAATCACTTTGTGTCTCTCTATCACTCTTCCATATTATTGTGACAGTTGCGTTTTGTTCGCTACGTAGCGTTAGCGATTGGCATGTTGTCTACGGGGCCAGGCCGCGTAGCCAAGACGCCAATCGCTTACGGTCCGCAGCGATCGAAACGCAACTGTCACTGTCACACTAATATGGAAGAGTGATAGAGAGACATAATGCTTTTCGTTCTCGAAGCGATAGCGATTGTAACCTTGGCTAGGCCGGCAGTTCCGTACTCTTCTAAGCGACTGCATCTAGATGAGCGCGTAACCGTGACACTGTAAAATATGACGTTTTTATGGTTCTGTAGCAAATAGAGCCACCTGTTAAAGTTTACTCATGTCCATCTTCCCGTCAAAATGTTATAGTAACTTTACTTGGAAATATTCACATTACAATAATCTTAAGAAAACTACTAAAAAGACACAGCATAATAATAAAAACTTGTCGCAGACTCCGCCTCTTAATTCAAACAGACGACGTCAGTGACGTTTCATTGTTCAATGGGCAATTTTACAGTCCAACTCGACAACTTTAAAAAAAGATTTTGCAACAGCGAGTAAATCACAAACAAGTCCTCACAATTATGTTATGGAGTGGAGCATTGTTTTTTATGCGGTTTCTTTTTCCACGCTGCAATAGTAGTTTCAGCATAAAATATTTTTCTGAGTTTTACGAGTGATTTACTAAATGAGTCCAGAAATCATTCTGTTATATTTATTCTACTACTGCATTATCAAACAAATTACTCTGTTTTTATGCTTTCTATCTAAATAGTAAATTATATTCTCAGAACTTTCTAGAAGTAACTATGTATGTATCTACTTACTTGATTTACAAAGTAAAAAAACTCATTATAAAACCCAGTTTTTGCGGTCTTCATCTAAAAGTTACCTTTTACTAGATCCTCTTTAGTATTCTTACCGGTGGTGCAACGTTACGAGCGCTGTTACAAAGTTATTTTACTAACAATGTATAAAAATAAGGTAAAGCTTTTTAACATATTTTTTCAATTCAAGTTTGATAACGAGTAATTTATGGTTTATTATTGATAAATCATCAGTAATTAATGTAATCCGCGAAAATAATTATACAAAGGAGTATACTCCAGAGTATGTGAAGTCCCAACCCGCAATGGACCAGCGTAGGGACTAGCCTAAGCCCTCTCGCGCATGAGGGGTTTAGTAAATAAATAAAAATCTGAGAAATTATCAGCATTACAGTCATCATTTACGACGCTCTATGCGATATTGCCGCGTCATTAAAACTTATTTCTCTCAGAAATTGTTTCCCACCCAGGTGACACACCGCTTTAAATATTCATTACTTCGCAAACTAATACAGATTTAACTTCAAAATTCTATCGCACACGTATGAGCGCGATTAAATCCCAAACTAACGATTCCAAGTTGTAACGAGTGGTTGTAAACTCCGGCTAATTTCCCCCGAGCTAGCCTGCTGATGTGTTATGACGTCATAAAACGAACGCTCAGGTTTATGAATGTGACGTCACTTTAAATTTTGAACGGTTCTCCATTAGTTTGTAGCCGGGTTGGGCGTTGATGTGACGTTGAAAGTATCGATGTTTAGCGGTTTTTACATTGGATGCAGATCCACGCGTGGTGTATGAGAGAATACGTGTATGTATACCTGACCTAAAATAGAGTAAGAGACCTAATTCTTGTAAAATTGTATTTTTTTCCTAAAAGATACGTAAACAGTTACGCATCGTAATATCTCTCGAGATTAAAGCGTCCATTTGCTCGTTTCTCATAATTACGGGCGCCTTCAGGACACACATATCTTTATCAATTATGTACCTCAATTGTTCTTCATTTCAATGTTATGAGTTATTCATATTATTTATTCCCCTTAAATATTTCTACCTACTTCGTACTGCTTCTAGATATATAGCCATAACGCCATCGTAAAAAATATTAAACTGTGTCCGAAAGTTTAATATTTTAATAGTTTAAATGTCGTTGAACATAATATAGTTTCTAACAGATTAAAATATCGAATACGAGATGTCACATCACTAAAACAGATTCACGGCACATTCCAAGAACGCAGCACATGTCCGGAATAAATTGTCCGTAAAACACGGCTTATTTTGCATAAAATCATATCTGTCTTTACGAGAATTTCTGTACCGTTGTCTCTACAAGACTAAGTTGATAAAATAAAACCGGCCAAGTGCGAGTCCGACTCGCGCACGAAGGGTTCCGTACAATTACGCGAAAAACGGTACGAAACTCACGTTTGTTGTATGGGAGCCCCACTTAAATATTTATTTTATTGTGTTTTTAGTATTTGTTGTTCTAGCGGCAACAGAAATACATCATCTGTGAAAATTTCAACTGTCTAGATATCACGGTTCATGAGTTACAGCCTGGTGACAGACAGACGGATAGATAGACGGACAGACGGACAGACAGACAGACAGACGGACAATGGAGTCTTACTAATAGGGTCCCGTTTTTACCCTTTGGGTACGGAACCCTAAAAAGCGACAATATCAAGTACAAAGGAAACTAACGACCCTCTTTTCGGTGCCTTAGTGAAGTGTTCTGTTTAAACTATTTAAATTTCAGAAATTCTACCTCTAAAATGTTATATAAGGTAGAAAACGGAAAGTACGTTCAACTTGAATAGTAAGACACTAGTTGATATTCGACAGAGTTTTGAGGTAACAATAGCGAAAGCAATGAAAATTTTGAAATTAAAATTTCTTTAGCGGCGCTGTGCACTTTTTGTGATGGGGAAAAAATGTTAAACTCGCGAGAGCGTAAGACGTAAGACGCTTCGTAAGACGGACACGTGACCTGATCGAAAAACTGCCGGCACTTTTTTTAAATCGGTGAAAAATTGTAAATTAACTGTTAAATCAGGCTAGCTGGCTATGAACATCGTTTTAAATTCATGCCCAAAGCGCCGCCAGAAACACTCGATTGAAACAACAAAGGGTAAATACGGACAATATTCAATTTATTTAACGATATAACAACGTACCGGGTGTTCCAAATTGAATTTAAATGAAGTTTCGCCTGATAACCGTGGTATTTATTGCATTCGGTTACGTTTCGGGATTTCGAATGTTCACTTTTTAGGGTTCCGTACCCAAAAGGTAAAACGGGACCCTATTACTAAGACTTCGCTGTCCGTCCGTCCGTCCGTCCGTCTGTCTGTCACCAGGCTGTATCTCACGAGCCGTGATAGCTAGACAGTTGAAATTTTCACACATGATGTATTTCTGTTGCCGCTATAACAACAAATACTAAAAACAGAATAAAACAAAGATTTAAATGGGGCTCCCATACGACAAACGTGGTTTTTGACCAAAGTTAAGCAACGTCGGGCGTGGTCAGTACTTGGATGGGTGACCGTTTTTTTTTGTTTTTTTTTTTCATTATGGTACGGAACCCTTCGTGCGCGGGTCCGACTCGCACTTGCCCGGTTTTTTGAACTAGCGTTTTATTTTTCATGATACATATTCGAATGTTTTTTTGGCATCGTTTTGCAAGTTGCGATTTTAACGCTAGATCTATAAAATAGTTGCGCGTCTCTATTTAACGTTTTAGCGGAAATGAAATATGAGGCGTTAAATAGAGGGCTGGTACATTCGTAGGATTTGACATTGAGCTACGAGTAAAAAGAATAGATAGTATAGAGGGGTCCTGTCATTGTAAATTTTGTAGTCACAGTAAATTTACTGCCATCTATTGACACACGACTAAAACTCAAAATGAAAACGTATAAAGTTATCAAAAAATGTATATATATGGATAAATGATTTTATTATTTTTATATCATTTTGATCCATGTTCATTCACTGATATCTATGTGTTATAATTGTTAAATATGAAACGGTGTCGTCGCGCCATCTAGCCGAGGATAGGCTAAAGGTGTGTGCGGCATCTATTCGAGAATGACTTTTACTTGAATTCCGAGGCACGTTTTTTCCTTAGACTTTATTCGTCTTATACGAAGTTACATATGTCTTTGGCTACGAGTATGTGTGCCGTGATTAAAATACTAACAGGATGGTAAAAAAAATAGGTTGACAAAAATAGAACCTACTTGTCACTTTGGTAACTTTAAATAGGCCTCAGTTTAAAAACCGGCCAAGTGCGAGTCGGACTCGTGTTTCTAGGGTTCCGTACATAAGTTCAACTCACGCTTGACTGCACATTTCTAATAGGTTTTCCTGTCATCTATAGGTACTTAAAGGACTATTATGTGTATTTTTTTCAAAAATTTTGGCCTAGTAGTCTCGGAGATAAAGGGGGGGAATGGTAATTTTTTGGCTATTTTCTTAAATAACTTCGAACCTATGTATTTTAAAATTATAAAAAAAATTGAACTTAATTGGTCCAGTAGTTTCCGAGAAAATAGGCTGTGACAGACGGACAGACAGACAGACGCACGAGTGATCCTATAAGGGTTCCGTTTTTTCCTTTTGAGGTACGGAACCCTAAAAATGATGTAAGTAGTACATATTTCTACATGATATATGTTGTAACATTGCTTATTTATATAGAAACAGAACTGAGGCTAGACGTTCTAAAATAGACACGACACATCCTCATTTATGAACACATTCGCCTTGTCAGCACAATGCACTGTCAATCCGTTTGTCAATATAGTCAACCTCGTGAGTGCTTGGGAGGATTGCAGACGAGCGTTCCTTTGGCGTTTCCTTCTCGATATCTCAATAATAATTTAAACTAACTTGAAGAGTCTGGGCAAAATAGAAATTATGTTACCTTTATGGCCATGGCGTATAATTCCTAATTATTGATTGCAACCATGGTACAGTATAGATGTCAAGTATAATATACATATGTACAATGTCTCACATGGACCCTGTAAGGGCACAGCATAGCTTTTACTTATACATATTATTATTAATTTACAAATTAATAATAATATGTATAAGTAACAGAATACAGTATGAGCATCACCGTGGTAGCTTAAAAGTTGCCCCTATCCCCGAAAAACTAACTGAAAGTCGCTTAAGGTAGTTAAATTGGTAGCCACGTAATGCGTAGACACGTGGATACAAAAGCTCTATGCCCTCCGGAACATAGGAGAGGCAACGGACACTCTTTGTTGATGTGGTAGACCAGCATTGAGCAAACTTACGAAAATAATGAATTTACCCGACCCGACAACCCGAGACAGGCAGTCTTGGCGCCGAAAAGTAGGATGGAGCAAAGAAAAAGAAGAAATAATTAAGAATATAATAAAATCGGTGATTATTTGTAACTAATATGGTCTATAAACTCTTTGTACATTTTTTGCATAATTATATGTATTATCTAAAAAATATCGAATTTCCTATAATGAAATAAAATCGTAACTAAATGTAAATTTCTGTTCATTTTTCAATTGAACAGTCATTTACAGTAGGTAGGTACCATGACCTTTTTGGAATAGGGTATTTTCCTACTAGTCAAATCAGTTACTTTTTTAGAACTGTCAAAACGATTTGCTAATATGGAATTTATATGAAACATTACATCGTGACGTCACGGTCAACTCATCTACTTATTACATTTCTATCCGATTTATTAAATAGAACTTGTGTTTTAAAATAACTCCTATCTGTGTTTTTCTAATAATTATCTGGTGCTTAATTTCATGCATGGTGTAAAATAATTTATTTCAAATACAGTATAATACCGTCTGTCCGTCTGTCCATCTGTCCATCTGTCCATTCTGTCCGTCTGTCCGTCTGTCCGTCTGTCCATCTGTCCATCTGTCCGTCTGTCCGTCTGTCTGTCACCAGGCTGTATCTCATGAACCGTGATATCTAGACATATATGTATTTCTATTGCCGCTACAACAACAAATACTAAAAAGTACGGAACCCTCGGTGGGCGAGTCCGACTCGTACTTGTCCGGTTTTTACACGCCCGTCTACTACTACATTCCTACTAAGTGAGCGCCTACGTGTAAGAGCGTGGTAAAATATGCATAATGGCAAAAATGGAAAAATCTTGTCAATGGCGCGAAACGTGAAATTTGTAAGTTATGTCATGCAGAACAATAGTTTCACCAAGACCTCCGGGAGACGATATTTCGGCCTAACATTTATCAAGATGCCAGCTTCTTGTTTAGGTGTATGCCCTACCTAAATAATGATATTAAGGTTTCGTTTTAAAATAACTAAAGCTACATGATTTTTAGTTTATTCATAATTCTGTGTACGAATTTGGAGAGCTTAGCAGGTTATTTTATGTATTAATTTCATAATAACGCTAATGAACTATCGTCACTATTTTTTGAGTAGTATAAGAAATAACAAAATAGAACTATATACATGTAACATAACATCACTTCCAATACGGAAAGTTTACCCAATTAAACACTAGATGGCGCTAGCGTCGAGATAGATCGCGCAAGCGTTAATCTATCACAGTTTCATGGCATGTATTCAACATTAGTATGCAAACCGCTCACTAGATGGCGGTGGCGTCGAGATATAACGCGCAAGCGTTTGTCTCTCGTAAAATAGTTAAGTTCATGGTCTAATAAAACATGGTCTTCTCTTCCCAGAGTGACACAGGCCTACGTCACAATAACATTGCCACTTTATTTCAACATAACATGTTACTTATGATTTAGCCAATTCAACTTCTAACACTGATTTCACAGTGAAAATCAAAGTTATATTTTTTTTACTATTTTTCCTAGATTCGGCAAACAATTATGTGATACATTGGGTACATTATACCTATTATATGGTTAATAAGAATAATAAGTTAAAATATTTCTTTATAATTTTGTAATTTTCATTTATATGTATTTTATCTTAAATTTTACAATAACACGTCATTTTTAATTATTCGTTAGCAATATCTTCCGATTCACGAAAGAAATTTCAGACGTTCGGGTAATTCTGTTTACACTACTGGCAACACAGGATAGCACTCTCACATTTGACAATTCGGATCTAGATAACTTCATGCCCTGATGACCGTCATCCTTGTCGAAATTATAATATCGTAAATGTTATTTCCTTCTCGCTCAGTGTCAGCAGTCGCAGTGTTTTCCAAACTTTTCACGTCGTAAGCTTGGTAATTAATGTGTAACTGTGAATTAGTTTTTCAAACGTTTGTCTTGTATAGGTAAATAAAGTTTAATTTAATACATTAGATTTGTTTTATTGTACTATGTTTCTACATGAATAACTTAAAATTAATGCCGTTAAAATAATTTTCACCGTTGGTTAAAATTCTCCCACATTTTAAAGTTTGAGAACCTGTAAACAGCATGATGACGTAGGCCCGTGTCAGTTAGGTCATTCGCGAATCTCGGAAGAGAGTACCAGGCGGAGTATATTATTATACCATGGTTAAGTTCTAAGTTTGATTTTTATTCAGCTTCTAAGGTACTTATTCTAATCTTATAATCTGCGGTAAAGAACAATAAAAACGGGGAACTTATATAAAATGTCCGTATAAAGTAAACCATTTTCATTATTATATTAAGCACGCATCTTTTAACTTACCTGTATACATAGACGTGCAATTTACATTATAGAATCTAATAAAACCTTTATCGAGAAACTACACCACCGCTTTAGAGTTTCGCTGCGTTTGAAAAAGCGAAATTAATGGAAATACCGCAAGTTATCCTCGTTGTTATATATTATATCCAAGTTGATGTCAAGCCCGCTAACTATTGCGAGCAGGGTTCAGTGGACTTTTTAATAAATTTCTTTTAAACTTTCAGAGCCACTTGCACTATCCTACTAAACCGGGTCAAATTGTACTGGTAACCATGGTAACTCTAGGTTTAACCGGTTAACTCCGGGTTAGTGAATGGTGCAAGCTATACGATGGCGAAGCGCAAGTGATTTGTAATTCTGTTTTACTCTACCCCCCTAACCCCCTTATTCATAAACGCAACTACAAGCCTTAATTACCTAATAATCGTTTGTCTTTATCTGTCATTTTGACTTATGTATTTGTAAGAAAGGGATAAAACATAATTGAACTAAATCAGGTAAAGTTTTATGAATAAGGGGGTACATATTTATGTTCCACTTTTCAAAACGAAACATACTCATCACAATTTTCCATTCCACTAAGGAACCCTAAAAAATCTATTCGCTAAACTTAAAGGCTAAGCCAATCTTTTGTAGTCAAAGGAAATATTTTCATAGTAAGATATAATCGCGGGGATTCTTGTTGAAGATAGCTTTTTGCATGAACCCATCAAAAGATTACTCCGGGTATGGGTAAGTGCTATTTAGACACGTTTTTTTGGTCCCGTCTAGATTTTAGAGGAAAAAATTCTCTGTTTTCTGCAAAGTTTTCATCTTGAAAGCTGTAATTATTTCGGCTATTTTACTGGAATGGAGTGATGGTTCAGCGTTAGGATTAAAATTTCAACGGGAATAACATACCTACACTACGTTTTGCTATTAGTAAGCTTTTAACCGTGTTTAATAAAGATAAAAAATACTAGGTATATGCCGGTTTCTGTTAGACGTAAATACAACTTCTATTAATAATTCACTTCAATTTATTACTTTGCTGCAGATGGGAAATCGATGAATTTACGTATTTATATACCAGCAAAAATTATAAATATATGATGGGGTAAAAGTAACGTATTTTATTTTGCTCGGGGCAAGACAAATAGTATGAGGATTCCATACAAGTATAGTCTTACCCCGGTGATAGTCTTCCCCACCTTACCTTAAGAGTAATATAAATATCGAAAAGAACATATCCAAATACAAGCTTTGCAAACCACATACGAGAGAATAATGAGATCTAAGGTAAAGCTAACGGGAAATATGAAATCCAAACGTCCATTTGCAAACTTAGTAAGTATATTTACACGTGGAAATGCTACGTATAAAGCCTTCGAAACTAGAAACGAATTCACTTCTAATATATTGAATTTACCTCGACACCACAGTTTCTTGGCTTCCATAATCATTCAAATATCCACCGTACAAACTAGACATTACGGTTGATTTTTATTGAATAAAAATTTACCACCTTACCGCAGGATCTTACAATTTCCGATATTGGATTTTGAGATTTGGCCTAACATTTTAAAGTCCATTTTGCATTGAAGTATTCTTGAAAGGGAAGAAAATACGTTCCACGGTGTGTCTGAATCCGGACAAAAATCTCCTTCCGTCTCAGGTAGTCGGAATTTCTGAAATAAATCCGGACAGTTTGTGAATGGAATTTTTAAATTAGCTGATTTGAATAAAGCTGGTGTTACCAGTTGGGTTCATGATGTCCATGATTTATAGGGTACCTAGTAAGTATATTACAATAAAATAGGTAGTATGGGTAATATATGCCAGACAGGTCTCTCTTTTTCGACGACCGGGTGACCGTGCCTGTGAAGCCGAAGGTCCTGGGTTCGAATCCCGGCTAGAGCATTTATTTGTGTGATGAACGCAAAATCTCCAGTTGTATATTCTTGGGACACTATGGACCCAAAATCTATGGTCCGGGTTTTTCCTCTTTTACTCTGCAGTCTTATTCATCTCAGAAACTCGTCAACTGTATAATCTTGAATCTAATATAATTTGCAAATTTAAATGGAATTTATTTCGTTTCTACTTAATATTATGTATTAAGTAAAGATTATTATTTAACAGTATCAGTTTGCTCAGCGAAATAATTTAGTTAAAAAATATTAAAGAACCATTGTTGGAGGCAAAATATTTGATTGGAGGTACCAATTACAAATATATTTAATGAAAGTTCTTGACTTTCCAAATTAAACATTAAGATAGTAAGTGCCCTGTCATATAAAATACTGAACTTTAATCCAATAGTTCTATTAAAGCAGATAATCGCTTCTTCACAAAGACAGCCAATCTTGGTGCAGTTTTCGCATCGGCGAACGAGTATTTTGTCATTTACTGCCATCTAGTAGAGAATTACTAGGAGACGCTATTTTCATTTCAACTATTATATTTTCTATTCTTTAGCACTTTATTTTAACAACCTTACGTGCTTGACTAATGTGCAGTCGTACTTATTTATACCAAATTCCAACATTATAGTGACAACTGAGTTAAGACAAATAGGTATGGCAAGAAATAATAAATGTATATTATCAAGTTGTACAGTCAACTGTAAAAATATGGGTCCACAAATCATCTCAAAAATATGTCCCATAGCTCTTATGCCAGCGAATTAAGAACTATGGGACATATTTTTGAATAAGTTAGCTACACCCATATTTTTACAGTTGACTGTACGTCATGTTTTAAATTTAATTTTTCCTTCATTTGGATTATGTTTTGATTGAATGTCAAAAACAATCTTGTCTGCAGGTAAAGATAAACACCTGGTACAGTACATACTTTTTTGACGAACTCTCTTACAATTTTTTGCGCCATTGACAATTTTACTAGCGGTTTTTAACCACACTCTTGCCAAGAGAATATGTAGATTTGTAAACCTGAATTATTATTTATTATAATGATTTTTCGGGTGGATGATTTTCTTCCCTCAACGATTTTCTTTACATCTCTTATTTATCACATCACCGTTTCCGCGCGTACTTTGTTTGATTTCACGTTTGAGGCTTAGCCGGTGTGAGGTGACGCTGACATACTCCACTGACTCGCTGCCGCTTAGGTTGAATCAGAGGGCCTACCGCGAACCACCTTCGACGTGTTGCCTCCCTGTTACACTTACGTACGAATTTAGAAGTGCGACAAAGAGGCAACACGTCGAACGTGGTTCGCGGTAAGTCCTCAGCACAGTCATGTGAGCTTACAGTGCTATTCTGTATCAACATTGCCTCCGCCTTGTAGTCTCCTCTTCCTAGTCCTTGCTGCAGGATCTGCTGGCTGGAGTTACCCCACGTATCAGTGTCATCTCTCATTCATCACATCACCGTGGTCGAACACTGTCCGAGAAGGTTTCCCCATCGTTCTAACATGAGCGCACGGCGGCGGACTCTTTAGAAGACTTTTAACGCCACACTGCTGATATAAATTGGATAAAAAGGAGCCAGGATTCCTGGATTTCGACTTTGGCTCCTCCTGTCAAAAGCTCCTATCTCAATTTAGAGAGAAGTTTCTTAATTATTGTATACTACGTTACTTATTTATAACATTAGTAACAGTTTTGAATGATTTACGGTTAGTTTCACTAGACTTAAATCGACCGGGATATGGACCGTGATTACCTTTTGTATTGTTTTCGAGCTCCCGACATTTCGACGCAGTTACATGCATCTTGTTCACGGGTAACTGAACATAGCGGGTGAAGGGACAATACGAAAGGTAATCACGGTCCATATCCCGGTCAATATAAGTCTAGTATAATATTAGTGTCATATATCTTGATCTTAGGAAGAAGGGAAGGCCAAGGAGAGCGTACATGGATCAAATAAATGAAAAGATCAACGTCGTGTCGTATCAGGCTGTCAAAGAGAAGGCAGAGGACCGCCAAACCTGGAAATTGCTCCACCGACAAGAGTCATACTCTTAAATATATGATGATGATGATATCTTGATAGTACCATCACTAAAGTTAAATATTTATTAGTCAAATCAAGCAGTCACCAAGTGGTTGATACCCGTAGGTTGCTTAATATGGACAACTTAGGAACAGTCAGTGCCCTAGCGTTAAGTATCCACTTTTCTATACAGCTATGGCAAGTGCTTTATTATCTAATAAATGCACTTGTGGCACCTGCCAGGTGCCTAATCAGTACACAGATTAAACTTTCAATACAGTTTTTAAACATCCATGGATCCAAGGATAAAATCCTTGTAAGCTTATAGGGTCTGCGACCCGCGTGTATCACTACTATAGTTGCAGGCGCCCATAGGCTGCGGTGGCTGCTTAGCATCAGGCGGGCCTCACACCAGCTTTCCACCGTCTTAGTATAAAAAAAATCGTGCCCAGCCTCCAGGCAGAGTTTATTTAATTAATGTCACGTCTCTTGGTAAAATGTTTCCTAAATCAAAATTAAATCATGTCCTCAAGTGGCTAGACGTGGGCTGAGACTAATTCTAATAAAGAACGGTGTAGGTACCTACTCGAAAGTTTATTAAATGTTGAAGCATTCTCCATAATTTCATAACATTTATTATGCCTTATGTGTATAAAATTATTCATAAAGAAAAATATTAGGACAGAAAATGGTTATTGTATATTATAACATGTTTGGTCCGACTTTTTTCTACATTTTTTTTCTAATAGGGAATATTACGAGAAACTCTGCGTAGTAGGAGGCGCCACTACCACTATCCGTCACAATCTGGGGGTCTACCGCGAATCAAGAAAATCTCGTTTTCTAACCTCTCTATCACTCTTGCATATTCGAGCGATAAAGAGGCAGATAACTAAATGTCGATTTTCGCGTTTCCCGGTAGGCTCTTGTTAACAAACCGCCTTGATGCATCAATGTCATATGTTATTGTCTGTGAAAACTTTTGAAAAAACAGTTTAAAGCACAGTATGTATAAGTTACTCTATGGTTTACTAGAGGAGCTAGTGCTGCACTCTGACGGCAGAACATTGCAGTTACCCCATTGGAATTCTCTGGTAGGTTCCACAATAAAGTCAGTAATTTTTTTCTTATTATATGATTACCTTTTCTTGCATCTATTTTGGCTAGTACGAGTAGCACATGGTGCCTACTTATTTTAAATATACCTCTCGAGAAACTTCGCACACCAGCGCTGTGTCGATAGCGGAACTTGCAAAGACTCGTCCCATGTCGCGTGCAACTCTGCCCCAACACGCAGAACAGCCTTTGAAAAACCTGTTTGAATTTAGAACTCCTGAAGCCTTCAAGGTGAGAGAGCAGCTTCTTAGGTCCGCTGGCGAGAGGCTGAAAAAGCTCTCGGCTCATGTGGCACTTACTTTGTTAAGGTCCTGTTTTGCCGTTCCCAAGGTGATGTACTTTCTGCGTACTGTACCTGCCTGGCTGCACCCCGGCCACATGGACTCGTTCGACCTGGTGGTGAAGGAATGTGCTGAGGGTGTGCTGAATGTCTCTCTGAATTCGAACCAGTGGGACTTGGCTTCGTTGCCTATACGGAGTGGCGGTATTGGCATACGGCGCGTGCGGGATGTGTGCCTTCCGGCTTTCCTGGCGTCGGCGGCGGGGGCCGTGGACCTTGTCACTAAGATTTTATCGTTAGATGGTGGCAAGGCAGAAATACCTTTCGCTTCCGATGCGTTGTCGGCCTGGGAGGCTCTCAACCCGGGTGCGTCAGTGCCTGAACAGCCGTTCCGTCAGCGCTTGTGGGACGAGGTCGGGATTAAGCGTCTGTTTGACTGTCTTTTAGGCAAAGCTTCTGGTGCGGATAGAGCCAGACTGAACGCGGCTTTGGCGCCAGAATCTGGGGCTTGGTTGCACGCCCTTCCCTCCCCGAACTTAGGCACCCTGCTCGACAATGACTCGTTGCGGGTGGCCGTTGCTCTTCGTCTGGGCTGCGATGTTTGTCAACCACATCTATGCATCTGCGGGTCCATGGTGGAGAGCAACGGGCGCCACGCTTTGAGCTGTTGCCGATGCGCGGGGAGGTTTCCACGCCACCACGCGTTGAATGACATTGTTCGAAGGGCGCTGGTGTCAGCCAACGTCCCGTGTGTGCTGGAGCCGCCGGGCCTTAGTCGGTCAGATGGCAAAAGGCCGGACGGTTTGACTCTGGTGCCGTGGGAGAAAGGAAAGTGCCTTTTGTGGGACGCCACCTGCGTCAGCACATTTGCCGCCACGCACCTTGGCCGCACTGTGCGGTCGGCAGGTGCAGCCGCTGAGCAGGCGGCGTCCCTAAAAAGGGACAAGTACTCGGGGCTAACGAACTACTTGTTCATCCCCTTGGCTGTGGAGACATCTGGGTGTTGGTGCGCGGAGGCGAAAACTTTTCTCGGGGAGCTGGGGCGTCGCCTGCAGCAGAGGGGTCTCGACCCCCGCTCCGGATCGTTCCTAGCGCAGAGGTTGTCCATCGCGGTTCAACGCGGTAACGCAGCAAGTGTGATGGGCACCTTTGCGCCGGGGGCGATGCGGGGATTGGTTATTTGATTAGTTTTTATAGGTTAGTTTGGGTTTAGTTGTAATTTATAGTTTTAGAGTTTACTGATAGTTTATTTCTTAGTTCTTAAGTGAAATTGACATTAATGTAATTCTCGCTTATTAATTAAATGTAAAGTGATTTATAACATAAATAAAAAAAAAAATTTAGAACTTGTTGCGCGTAAATACGGTATATAATTGAATGAATTTTCAAATGCCTTTTATGGCTTTTATTAATTTCTGTGATGGGCTGATGGGGTAGGGCACTCGGGAGTACAAGTCTCGAACAACCGATGTCGGACATTTATGTCAAAATGAGTTTCGAGTCGCGAATCTTTTCAGTCTTATATATTGCATTGTTTTTTTTTTATAACTACACAGTTTGGTCGACATAGTGACCAGCGACTGCTTATCTTATGCGAAGATTGGTGTCGCGTTCGAAAATGCCACCAAATATTGATTTTTTATGTCAGTAACTAGATAGTTAAATAGTATAGTCATTTCGTATACAATTAAGCTAATTTTTTTTCTAATAAATTGTAAAACCTATTTTGGTAAGAACTAATTTTGCGGAACCCTTTATTTATTTATGCCTGAAATACAAAGTACAAAACTTTATTTTAAGTTAAATTTAGTTAGTTTGTAGTTAGTTTGTAGTTAGTTTTTCGATGTAAGTGTATTGACCAAGATCTGAAATAAATGATTTTTATTTTATTTTTATTTCATTTTATTTTATTTTTATTTTAATACTTATTATGTATTTATATTTTATTCTTTAAAATAATAATCGAATACTTATATTGAAGTGATTGGACGGGTTAAAGCATTCTTATATTTTGAGGTATTTGGATATTAAATATATATATACCCAACTCTTCACCCAGGCGTTGCCTAGCCGTCTTATTTTATTAAAACAATACTCATTCAATTTCAATATTGAAATAGTATCCAATTATGAGAGTCTACAAGTAGTTGAGGGTTAAATTTTAGGTTTTTCTTTGATATTCGTTTTTAGGTAGCCAAAAATGTATTTTGTAAAAGGTAATTTAGAGAATTTTGATGAAAACTAGGTTTTAATCGTTTGTTAACATTGTCTTTTGATAAATTTTCTGAACTTAAATAATGTCTTTGTGAACAATCGTGCAATTTGGAAATACCGTTTTAGGGAGTTTTCAGAAAAAAGTGTAACCAGTTACAGGCAAATAACAACTTTTGGGTTATTAAAGCACATAATCACGAAGACTATTGATTAAAATAAAGAATAAAAGTGTCCGCAGTTTTTCATACACATTTTGGGGGTAAGTTTTGTGACGGTCCAAATAAAATTTATGGGAAAATGCGTCAGAAAACTGCCAGTATGTTTCGGGCAATGATTTCCTTTTTAAATACGAGTAGACAGTCCTCGTCATTCTGAGTAGAAATAACCCAAAAGTTGAACGTTATTCAAAGAAAGTAAATGATAACTACTGTTTTTTCTGAAAACCCCCTCGTGAATTATTGACACGCGTTAAAATAGGTAGGTACACTTCATCCGTATCTGAGGATTAAAAAAAATAATTGTATAATGATTAAGACACAAGCTTTCGTTTGAATCCTAAATATATATTTTGACTATCGACTAATGGATAACTATAACTACCATAACTGACTAATGAAATGAGTTATTTTAGCATAATTACCTATATGAAGTAGTAATCGATTAAAGCATTAGGTTACAGTTATGTTTATTGTGTTGGCGTATGATTAATTTCGCTAATAGTGATTAGTTACGTATGTACTTCAAAGTAACGGCTTCATCCCACTATAAAAATTAAGGTGTCAACATTTTATTAATAGTCTTATATAATTAAGCTGTCTAAAATAAAGACGTTAGTTTCGTTATTGTGGGGCTATAAATGTTACGTAGGAGTGATTTGTGGAGCGAAATGATGGGTTGCGTGCGCGCACGAAAAAAACATGGCTACCGTTTGTATCACAGATCACTTACGCATTTATTTTACGATTATAAACTAACATATAATCATCGCCACTTACTTCGTAAAGTCAGGGCGTACAATAGCACTGAAATATCCTTAATATCCATTAATATGGTGGTACCTAAGCTTCAGCGTAGGGGAGGGGGGCCCAAAGTGAGCACATTAAGGGGAACTATGACGCGCACGGTCACTAAGAGCGGCGGTGGGCAATTGTGGCAGGCAGAGCGTGGCGGGGCGGATATCTCCACGCAGTCACGCCGCTATTGCTATTATATTTTCAAGGTGAGCACCAATGCTCGCTTTGAGCAGTATGCTCGCTTTGGGCCCCCCTCTCCTATATTATTAACTGAAATAAATATAATTAAAGAAAAAGTGAGCAAGCAGGACCAAGCCCTTCAGTCATCCGGACATCCAGCCACCGTCACTGGTGGGCTTGGTCACTCTTTCTTTGGTATAGTATGACAACTATTTCAGTTTATAGTTTACATAATAGTAGTGTGACTACTAAAAACACAAATCGAAATATTTAATAAAATATTTTTATTTTTTCCCTAAGTTATTCAGCCTATATCTTTACAAAAGTGCTACACAATGTGGAATCTGCTTGATGTGATACTCTGTGATATGCATATATTGTGAGGCTTGTGGGTGTTGCCGGTAACTAGCCTAGAAACTGTGATGAGTACATTGTCTTATTAGGGTTATTTTCCTGTTGTCTCGGTTTTTCAATTTTAATTTGTATTTGCTATGATTTTAAGGTTACAGTACCTAATGTTCAACTATTTATGCGTTATATCCTAATATTTTTCCTGAGATAATTTATATATTTCTTTGTTAGTATCTCTTGAAATATTTTAATAAAGTTTACCATGGTATAATAATATACTCCGCCTGGTATTCTCTTCCGACCACGTCACTGACACAAGCCTACGTCATCATGCGACAGCGCTATATAATAATATGCGATAGCGCTGTATAAAGTGGCAATGTTATGTGACGTAGGCTTGTGTCACTATGTCACACACACACTTAGTCTGGGAAGAGAAGACCATGTTTTATTAGACTATGAAGTTAACTATCCATCTCTGCAATAGCGTTCTGTTATTTGTGCTCAGATATACAGGGTGATTCATGAGACGTGAGCAGGACTAATCCTGCACACTCAGTAACTGATAATTGATCGATCACCGTCGTATTTAGGTGAAACAGCCAGATTTTTTCCCATTTTTTAACTTTTTGGCGAGGGCAAATTTAATCCTCTACAATCATGGTCACCCTACAAGACCTAATTAATAAGCATAAAACCTCTTTAATTTTTGATTACGAAGAAAATAAACTGTCAAACTTGAGTGAGATACGAGTTTTCAAAAGTAACCAGACCGCGATGACAGTGGTGACATTCAATTTGACACAGAATATCGGTAGTTTAGTATCCTAATTTTAGGGTGACCACGCATGTCGTAAATAAATTAATAACTTTTTTTTCAACACGACTAGAAAATTAACGTTAACCTCACTAATACTGATACGAAAGTGTTGCTTATAATCTACGAAATGTGCAGTATTAGTCCTGCTCACGTCTCCTGAATCACCCTGTATATACGTACCCTACTGAATTTATTCTTAAATCTTACAAACAATGTGCAATATTTATTGCCCAGACCGATTTGTAAGTAGTATTTCTGATTCGATTTCCAAAAACGCAAAACGTTAATACCATAAAGAAACCTGGCCGCATCTTGCTTTAAATTATTTATGCTTTGGATCGTGCCAAAGCAACAGAAAAGCCTCGTTTTTCGTAATTCGGCTAAATAACTGTACCCATCACAAACTTTTCAATTGCCATTAGAAATCTTGGCGTTTGCGGGCCATAACTCAAGCCTAGCCTAGAGGGTTCACGCCCAATTCATATTACTGAGGAATAAATTGCCCGTGTTATTAAAATACTGGCTTTATCTTTGACTTGACCCGTTGTGTATAAACAGAGGGCCTACCGCGAACCACGTTCGACGTGTTGGCTCCATGTCACACTTACGTACAATTGCACAAGTGCGACAGAGAGGCAACACGTCGAACGTCGATCGCGGTAAGCCCTCGGGCATAACTGCATCGTTCTGGGAAGGATTTTGTGGGGAATTATTTTTGAGCGACTTTGGAGAATTGATCGGATTGACTATACATACTTGTAAACCTTATAAAATTATTAAAATTATGTAAGTTTACAAACTGTTAGAGTTCTACTGCCGTATTCGAACTTCAAGATATTCACAAGAGACGACACGTACTAGATCCATTCTAGATACGTTATAGTTTAGATATCAAACTAGTTCTCTTTTGCAGCGCAATTCGGGCAACCAATGTCACTTTTACGTTAGATAGAGTAAGATATCTATTAGATGTGAATTGGATCTCTAAGTCATATCCTGTGGAAATCGTTCAACAGTATCTCCAGAGTCGCGCAAATGTCAAATTTGACAGGTTAGATCGTTATTGTATCTTGGTGATGTCTAAAAGATGTCTAATAGATGTCTATTTCAAAATCCGAATCGGGCCCCTATTGTCTTATCTTCCAGGAAGTTTTTTTTTAAACGCACGGTTTAAATATATTGCAAGGTAGTAAATAAGCTGATGGTCATACCTGGGATTTCGGTGCAAGAATAGTAGAAATTTGCTAAAAAATAGATTATGAGTTGAAAAACACAGAAAAAAAAACTTTGTATAAGAGAGCTGATTGACTACCGCTAATGCCGAAAAATCGAAAAACGTTATTTGACTCTCTATCGCTCTTGCAAGGTATTCGAGCAATAGAGAGGCAGGTAGGGCTTCAGATTTGGAGTAAGTACCTACCTGTGTCTGTGCTCCTGACGATTATTAATTCGTTGACTAATTAACCCTTTTACGCGGTCCAACCCACACTTGGCCCCTCTTATTATATCATAATATTTTTCATCACTAGATATAGTCGCGGAAGAAATGTAATTCTAAATGTATTTGCTTGGCTTGTTTAAAAAAACTTCAATGCCATGCTCAGGTTATGACTCATGAATGATATAAGTCATAAAATATAATTTATTTAAACACGGCTCATCTCACACTGGGTCAAATGACTACTTAAACAAAGATTCCAATACAACATTGTGTTTTTACTGCATTTTCACTGCTATTTAATGGTCATGTTAAAATTGTACTGCTTACACTGTTGCTTCATCTCGCAAAAAATTGCAATAAACCTTCAATTGGATTAAAAAGCGACTTATCTTATTTCTTAAGCCATAAGAACTGTTTTCGTTTGTCAATAAAAAAATTCCAAATGAGGCTGTAAATTTACGTTTTAGTGTCAAGGAAAGTTGAAAGGGCAAATTAAAGATAAATATTTCCAAATCTGAGCTTCGTGACTACAGTAGATACTTTTTTACGATGTCTATAAAGAGAGTGGTTCTAACTTGTTTGTTCTTTACTTACTTTATTGCACTCATAATTTTTTTTTGAAGATGTACCTAAAGCGAGTTTATTGTACTCGAGGCGAATAAAATAGTAAAGACCGTCAATCATGTACTTAAACATGACAGAAGAAAAGTTAGTGTTTTTAGGGTTCCGTACCCAAAGGGTAAAAACGGGACCCTATTATAGTTCGTAGGTTTCTAATAGAGCCCGACGGCTAATCCTATTATATATTGTTAAGTAAAACCGCACGTGCTACTTACCTGCAAAAAAGGGTCTTAATTATTCTATTTGGCACCTGAGCGCGGGCTAGTCCAAGGCTCAAGAAACCAGTGTAGGTGCGCTCTCCGATAACGCGCCTTTGTTACGCATCTCGATGACACATTTTAGACTGGTTCTGTAGCGTTCGACTCGCCGGCACTCAGTAACCGAAGTACTGTACTTTTTATGCAGGTGGTTGTGGCACGTGGCACGAGCGGTTTTACTTAACAATAGACAATAGGATTAGCGTCGGACTCTATTAGAAACCTACGAACTATAATAGGGTCCCGTTTTTACCCTTTGGGTACGGAACCCTAAAAACACTAACTTTTCTTCTGTCATGTTTAAGTACATGATTGACGGTCTTTACTATTTTATTCGCCTCGAGTACAACAAACTCGCTTTACATCTTCAAAAAAAAATTATGAGTGCAATAAAGTAAGTAAAGAACAAACAAGTTAGAACCACTCTCTAAGAATCCGCTGTCCGTCTGTCCGTCTGTCCGTCTTCTCGTCCGTCTGTCTGTCACCAGGCTGTAACTCATGAAACGTGATAACTAGACAGCTGAAATTTCAAATCATAAAAAAAAATGGAAATAAACCACTTAAAAGTTGGTTAGAAGATCAAAAGCCAGTAGCTAAGTGAGTACTTCCCATGACCCAAATAATAAAGGTAAAAAGTACATATCCTCAATTATCTTTATTACTACAAACATCCTTTCCATATATTCCTCAAGTTTGAAGAAAACGATAAAATTTTAAATGACTTTAAACTTGAATGGTAAAATCTTTTTAATTTATTTATTGATGAGATGACAGATGACGATCAATTAGTCTTTAGATTGAATATTTTACGGCGTCATTTAATATTAGAGTTAGACCAAGAAAAGTATGCAGCGATTTTGATAGCCCACGCAGTGCGTTATTTTAAACGTCAAACTTCTATGAAATTATGACATGTAAATACATAATACATACTTGCACTGCGTAGGCTATCAAAATCGCTGCGGACTTTTCTTGGTCTAACTCTATTAATTTTTAGACCTACCCATAGTCCTAATGACGCTAAACGCTATGATGAGGTATATAATCGTTATGAATAGTTTGCAATTTATTATCACAATAAAATTAATACTTAGCAAAAAACAGTTATACTTTATTCGAAAATACATACACATATACCACTTTACCGTTAACCTCATACACCGGTTATTTGCAATAAACTTTATACTTTTATAATACCTACAAAACAAATTTAACAACTCCCATATAACGCTATTCCAAATTGATTCCACGAAACATAAATAAACGCAGACTAATTATTACCAATAATGTTTTGATACATTTAAATTTTGTTACTAACGGGATTTTAGATCCGCCTGTTTTTGTAGGTTTAAAACGATCAGTACCTACTCTTTTACAAGCTTGTAAATACAGTCGACGTCAAAGATATGTTTACACTTTTGCACCTTACTCCTTTGTAATAAGGCGAAAAATGTAAACATATCTTTGACGTCGACTGTATTATCGAGCTGATTTAAATGCCACATTGATCGTAATGCAATTGGCTACTTTCCTACTAGTCAAATCAGCTTCTTTTTTAGAGCTGTCAAAACGATTTGCTAATATGGATTTTTTTGAAAACGTGTGTAGTGACGTCACAGTCAACTCACCTACTTTTTATACTTCCATCCGATTTATTAAATAGAAATTGTTTTTAAAGATAACTGCTATCTATGTTTTTCTAATAATGATCTGGTGCTTTATTTCATGCACGGTGTAAAATAATTTATTTTAAGTAGAGGAAAGTACCCAATTAATGCATCTATGTGGCATCTACAAATATATAGATACAAAACGTACGATTGTACAAAAGGGTATTTGCCTGTATTTAAAATAAATTATTGTACACCATGCATGAAAATAAAGCAAATATTAATAGAGAAATGTAGACAGCAGTTATTCATAAACACAATTTCAATTTTAAAACCCGTATAAATCTATAAAGAGTAGGTGATTTGAATGTGACGTCACATGCTAGTGTTTCATATAAATTCCATAGTAGCAAAATAGTTTTGACTGTTCGAAAAAATAAACTGATTTGACTAGTAGTCAGATACCCTATAATGAGATAGTGAAAGATCCTCATTAACGGCTAGAATAAAGCAAAAGATCGGTGTTCAATAAAGTATTTATGGGACCTATCAAATGAGCCTATAAAGGGGGTATTAAGGAGGGAACAATATTTCACGAAGCAATTAGCAGCTTTATGGACAAACAAGTTTTAGTGGACCCAGCTGATTGCTAAATACGAGTATTAATGGATATGGCAATTCCGGTCTATCCGTTTTTAGGGTTCAGTGCTCAGTGGGAGCTAATAGAATACTTAAGCCTACATAAAATCAATGTATCAGTTTAGTTACTATTAAGACATTATATGTAGGTTGCTATTATTATTATGATTGCCAAATTTATTACTGTTCGATTCGAGCCGATTATGGAATATATTTAGTTTGTTGTAGAAATTACCTCAAAGATGTCGCGAAGTTAGTAGCTAGTTATCATTTATATTATTATATTGCCATTTGTAATGGGTAACATCTTCTTTGTAATTTTTTACTTCAATCTCCAATGGTACAGTCAAATGCTTATCTTTGCTGGCTAAAGATAAATAAATTAACTAGAAAACTTTTATAAGTGTATGTACGCTAATAAGCCCGTGATACTGATACCGTCATAACACGGTATCGCGTGTAATAGTACATTGTGCAACATGGGGCGTAAGTTAAATATTGCAAACGAGAGTAAGTTAAATCGACGGCTTGCCGGAGCGATTTATAGACTCGAGTTTGCAATATTATTACGCCCCGAGTTACACACAATGTTTTTCATCACACTTGCGATACAAAAATTAAGTACAAAGACAAAAAACTGTTAATTATGGTACTAGAAACTTCATAACTCCCTAGGGAAAACGCTTTTTCTATAACTCCCGCTAAGCCTGCGTGCAATTCCACATTTACTGAGCGAGTGTGATGAAAATTATATTAACCTGCTTGTAAATAGTAGTGATATGATTTTTATTGATATGAAACTTTTATAACACTTTAAACTCTCGCGTTTTGTACACATATTTAATTACACAAACGGGTCTACCCTACGGGTCTTTCCTTGACCACAGCTGGTGCAACTCAGCTGAAACGTCGGAATTAAAGGTAAAAACAATGAAATTATATCGCGGTAGACCCGTTTGTGTAATTAAATATGAAACTTTTAATAATAAATTCAAATTAAGTTGAATTTTTTGTTGTAATTAATACCGTAGAGCACCAATTGTAAATATAAATGCAACGATTTTTCCGCGTAAATAAGTACGAGTGTGAACTAAGAACGAATTGATGATTATATATATACCGTATCCATCGTTTTCGTACTCCCCGTACTAGTCCAGTACATTTCGAAAATCGTAGCTAAAGTAAGGAATAAATCAAGACACAAACCGAATAGGCCATTAAACGAAACGGCCGGGGGTCACTGCCAAAACCAGATTTCGTTGATTAACAAACAAGAGGGACGTAAAGACTTGTCTAGTTTTTTAGTGGCACGTAAATTTAGTAGACAATAATACTTTTTTATGACATTTAGCTAGTCTGAACCGAAACAATATTAGGTATATTGCTTGGAACTTTCCTGAATTGTTGTTGAAAGGCAGGTACGAGTATGTCAACTAAAAGTACTAAGAAGCCAAATAGCGCTATCTCAAAAGAAAATTCATTGCTAACTTTAGCTACTAAGGTATACTTTAATTTCTATAGCTGATAGTTCCATTTTTAAAATCATTTATTTATTGAGATAGCGATTTATTCGGCTTAGGAGAGCAGTTGTACTGGTGAATTTCTAAAATAAATATTATAGTTACTTAAAATTATATTTTGTAATTGCTTTTCTGGGGCAGTGTAGATACTGACAGACAATGCACAATATTAAACCTTTGAAGATATGACCTTGAAGTTTTAAAAACATATTATTCTATTCTTCAAATGTAGAGCCCCACTAATGTTTTTTTTTTAATTAATTCAATCCAAAAAAAAGGTGAAAATTAATTGTTGAAAAATTTAATAAATCCTCTATGTTGAAGAAATCGTTGGCCTAGCCACCAGTCTACCTATACATATAATCCACTTTGTTTTACCATACAAATGTAACGATTTTGTAAATTTCCTTTCATTTGTTTCTACATTTTCATCCCCACAAGTCAAGCCGACCAAAGCCAGGCATAAATAATGCATCATCCCCCACTTAATATTTTACGATCCACGCAGACCCCTATTCTGGCAATTATATCGTTCTCATATTTTCCAATTAAGTACGATAAACCGACCAAAGTAAAAAGGTCACATGACTGTACTAAGGCTATGCCGAGATAAGGCATTCTTCTTTTGGCGGGGCAATAGACTCGTTCGTTAATCCTGGAATAATCGTAGATTTTGGGGTGATATGCGGAAACAAAATTATCACGTTTATAGACGTGTGGTGCAAGATGGTAAATAGGGGTTTAAGATCATTTAATCTCATTAAGAATTTTACAATTCACTTGCACGAGATAAAACATTAATAATAAAAAGATTATAATAATATGGATATGAGCGTACAGGCACTAAATTATAACAACATTTTAAGACGTAAAAAAAAGGGTACCTGATCAAACAACTACTTGTTGACCGCGCGCTTTGCATGCAACTAGTGACAATAACACCAAAACAAGTAATACATTGAGTCATTACAGCTAGATATGGCATGATGCGTACGCTGAGCGTAGTTCGGTTTGTATACATGAGGTTATAACTATACTTGTTTGCTCGTTTTATTTGTGTTTATATCATTTGCCAGTATATTTAAGTTTAGTTAATAAGTAATATATATATCCCTATGTATAATTTGAATACATATGGTTTTTTTTTTTTTTTTTTTTTTTTTTAAATAGGTAAGTTATCGTAATTCTACATGTTAATGCCTACGTTATTTAATAATTATTTGATATATGTTTTTTTAATAACGATTTAAAGTGAGATATTGATTTAGTTTCTTTTATGATTTTTGGCAGTTTATTGAATAACTGAGCACCTTCGCAAAGTATACTTTTTTTTCCATAGTTCGTTCGCGACGGACGTGGAATTAAGTCATCAGCGTTTCGTAGTTTCATTTTTTGCACCTGATATTTTCGAGTAAATTTTAGCTGTGATAAGATATCATTTTGAGTTATTTTTCGTACCAATATACAATTATAATATATGTAGGTTTGAGTTACGTTTAAAATTTTTGTTTCATTATATAGTGTTTTGGTTGGGGTTAAAAAGTCATAGTGAAACAGTACTTTGATTAATTTGTTTTGTGCTATTTGAATAGTCTCAAGATTGGTTTTAGCAGTAGTACCCCAGACACAAATTGGATAGTATAATAATAGTGATAGTAACTTCATAAAAACTACTCGTTTCTTCTTTTTTTAGTATATTGTCACTACTTTGACGTGGCCCTTTCGGCCACGACACCAATCCTCTCACAAATAAAGCAGTCGCTGGTCACTATGTCGACCAAACTGTGTAACTACTAAAAAAAAGTCACTACTTTGAGGTACCACACTGCTACTCAAAGTTAAAACGCAGTAGGTAACTCTGTCTGTATCTCATGTATACAATTACCACATTTTGCTGTCACGAGTTTGTTGTATCTTAAAGGTATTTTGTCTACGTTTTTGTTAAGTTTGTATAAAATGTTCCTGCCCTTCTAATATTTAAATTTACAACCAAGTTAAGGCTTACTGTAACCAGTGGGGAGACACTCCTGACTTCGGACAAACTCGGCTCCGTTCGGCTCAACATTGCTCCGGGCAATTATTAGGGTTGACACAACTTGACGTCCCTTTGCATGCTCGACCACAGATAAGACAATTACTTGAATTTTGACAACCCTAAATAGTCGAAAGGGATAGTGCATTAAGTAAGTAAGAAAGGGATATCATGATACAACCCTGAATCGCTGTCAAACTTCGGTTTTGTAGGAAATATCCTTTCTGTACGGTAGTACATATACTTATTCTGTGCTGTAACTGTAAAACGCTCTTCACCTATTGTTTAAACGCTACCCATTAATGATGACAAATTGCCCTTTGGAAACATGTTGCTAATCTATTTGTGGATTAAAAACGGCTGTTAAATCTTGTTATTGTTTTGGAATAGCGACCCTTTTAAATGTACCTAACCCCCTTTTGGTTGAAATGGCTATTTAAATTTGCCGGACGAAGTTTAATACGTGCTTAAGGTATTTAAATATAATATTACATGAATAACATGATGTTATATTGGTATGTTACTTTATAGTGGTAATAAACCAAGCTTACACACACACATATTTATTACTATAGTTAAGAAACCATTGCTGAATTGTTCTATTATTAACTCTATTAGAAGAAGGATTATAGCATTGAATATCTATTAATGAAACTTACTTAAATAGGTACCTACGTTTTTAAGGTCACCTCGGGCAACTAAAGTGATGACCAAAGCCATAACAAATCGTTGAGAATTAATAATTTATGGCTGATCGTTTTTTTTAGTAGGCACAGCCGTTCCCCTTTCTTCTCTACCCTTTTATTAGCTCTATTTTCCCGGGCCTTTCTTATTTTGTTAAAAAAATTACAGCCCGACTTTTTTGTGCACGCGAAATTAATATTTCATTTTTCAATTAATAATTCCGTTTGGAGCAACTTTTTCCGGTGGTTAACAAAGAAAATTCCACCCTCGTAGTTAATTAAAATGGCATTCTGGGTACAGATCCACTGCAAGCGAGCTGGGTGCATTTAGAATATAATTTGATCTTAACTAGACTAAGATTAATAATAATAATATTTTCATTTTCCAAAATTGTTCCTAGTACGTATAATAATGATCGTTCCGGATATCGCTCATTTATAAGAGACGAGCGCTTTTCTGGTTGTAGGTATACTTATTGTAATATAATTAAATGTAACGGTTAGGAAAATAATAACTTAAAACTCCCCGAGGCTAAATAATGATGTACAATATTGTCAAATAGGTATGTGTGGAGATTATGGAATGTCTTGACCGAACTAGATCGAACGTTGGAATGTCATAACAAGCCATGTCATTATTCATGATAGTGTCGGGGCCGTAACACAGTCTTAAACTCGTTTATTGCAAACCCTGTCGTTTTTCTAAATAGTTTAGTCAAATAGAGTTCTAATAGATGTTGCGGAGATTTATATTTCATAGCTGGTGGAGATTTGGATATAACAATAAATTAAATAAATATATATTATCCCCCTTATTCATATAACTTTACGGGCCTGAATTAGTTAAATTATGTTTTATCCCTTTCTTACAAATACATAAGTCAAAATGACAGATAAAGACAAACGATTTATAACTAATTCAGGCCAGTATCGCGTTTATGTATAGAGTCTGTTCGGAAAGAGAAGAGTCGTGGAATGTATTGGGCCCCATACATTCCACGACTCTTCTCTTTCCGCACCGACTCTAACGCCATAAATGTTTATTAAAAAAATTAAAATATTTAAGCGGTAGCTTTTGAAGGTTTATAATTGTCAATACTTACCTAACTTAGTTAAATGAGTTCTTTTTTCCTACGTGAAATCCAGAATAAATTTTAGTAACTTAGAACGCCTACAATAGTCCCTCACCCTACAAATACCGAGTATTGTAGAAGGCTGTGTGTGCCATATTGGATTTCATACATTTCTATCACCAGCTTCGTTTATAATTCTTTAAATATTTAATTGCACGCTTTTAACGGTTTTACCGTTCCTCTTAGCTATTTGAAATAGCTCAGAAATGTATTATCCATGTGCTTATATATATATAACGCGAGTATTGGGAAAATAAAATAAAACTATGGTTATTTTTTTCATGAATTCTCTATAAGCTTTATGTGCGAGAATGTGTGTGATTTCTAGATAGGCCCTTTAAATTTTCGACATAGTTAGGCACGTATTGTCCTTAAAGTATTGTAAATGCCATATTTTATGTACTGTAAATGTATTTATATATCATAGTCATTTAATTTAAATAAATGTATACCTATCCATGGTGAGGAGGAGGGTTGAGCTGGCCAGAAGAGTCGCTGCAGATAGGAAGGCGTGGCGCGAGCTTGTGAAGGCCCTTTGCACCTCTGGGGTACCATAAGACAACAACAACAACAACAACATACCTATCCATAAAATTAAAAAATAAAAGTTTTGTAAGGATTTTAAATGCTACATTGAGGCAATTATCTTGCATAGAAAGAATAACCCATCATAGATAACAAAGTGTGTTAGAGCCGTTTACTTTATTTGCCCGTAAAGAACCAAAGCAATAGCTGGTTATTGGTATAAATAAATAAGTATATACACGTACGGTATTAAATTATTGCCGAGGTATCGTAAAGCTACAGCGCTACCGTGCGATACAATATTTATTTTTATTAAGTCGATGCACGCATTGCGATGAAATATCGTTCGCTTTTGGCTATTTAAAATTGGCTGAGGGCTTATAAACACATTATAAAAAAACAACCTAGGGTGCCGCCAGGAGCGGGGCAAAGCCCAAGCTACCGGTGCGGTGGTCAGGGCCGCAGAGAGAGGAACCGACGTACTATCCGCACCGTGTCCAGTTTTGGCGATATATTTTTTGTTTAAAGGTACCTTTCAGTAATGGTTTGCTACCATTAAAAAACACATGAATAACGCAGGTACTGTCTGAATTTTACCACCAAATAGAAGCCGACAGGATAGGTAGGTTAGATAAATATGCAACTATTCCCAAAGAAAAATGTGAAAATCATATTTTTAAGTAACTCCCTCGAGATTAGTAACATCTAACCGATTTCTGTATATTTTTTTTTATGATTAATAGCCCCCACCAAAAAAACGGAGCAGCTTGCCTTTTTTTTTGTTTTTTACGTTTTCCCTATATTTGTTGTGTTTTGGTCACAATATTCCACAAGACATTGCTATAATATAACCACCCTCACCTAAAAATAATATGACTAATTATTATAACCTATAGTCTTAACCATAAATAAATAGGTGGTAAGGTGGTAGTAATGGTAGATGTCAAATGCATTAATTAGCAATGTAGGTAATGAAAGTGCTCAAAAACTTGATATAAACCTGACAAGTCAGTCATTTAAGTAAAACCCTTTACAGGCACAATGCACATGCAGCGCCTTATGAACGAGAAGCATATTTAATTTTCTAGCCTTTTCCCCGTTTTCTAAATCAGAAAATAACAAAATTTGTCTTCCATAAAAAACGTAGCGTTTCCCTAGCGTGTTTCCGCACAATGCGTCGCTCGTATTTTTTCCATGCCCCGCGTCTGCGGTCGTAACAGCAACTAATTGCTTTCGGAAACGCTTTATGCGATCATATTTCACGTGAAAAATGATTTATCTTTGCCTTCTTTGTCGCATTTTCGTATGTAATGGGATCTGGCTTGATTGCGGGATTTCACCCCGGTATTGATTTAATTGCCAATTGATGAAGATATTTGATTACCGGTATTATATTAACGCTGCATGATTAACAATCGATATGTGAACAGAGGTCGGTTAAACTTAATTGTTTATTTAATGTGAATATTCCTTTGAGCTTTTATTAGGATTAACTTCGAGCATCACGGAAGGGAGTCGGCATTCGCACTACTTCCCCTCTGTCGAGGTATTAGGTACAAGATCAACTGGACATCATGCACACAACTAGCGCAGTGCGTGTTGTGACTCATCCGTACCAAGGACCGGAAAACCCCTCTTTACGCTTAATCCTATCAATTCGGTAACCCAATCGATTCGGTTACCTTATCATTCGGTAACCCTATCATACTGTTACCTGATTGTAATGGTAACCTTCTTGAAACGGTAACCCTAACCTTTAACCGAGTTAATCTCAAAACCCCATCGCGATAGGGTTTTTGTTAAGGGTTTTTAACAGGTTTTCATTCAGTTATGGTAACCTTTATTATCGGTTGCTTACTGGTTTGCTACATTAAAGTAGTTTTAGTGATGTGCCGTCAGAACTAAAAAAAATACAAAAAAAAATGTTTATTTTATTTACTTTATTTATATTTTGTTGATTTTATTGACTTTATTTATTAAATTAATTTAATTAATTTAATTTATTTATTGAATTTATTTAATTTATTGAATTTATTGAATTTATTTAATTTATTTAATTTATTTAATTTATTTAATTTATTTAATTTATTTAATTTATTTAATTTATTTAATTTATTTAATTTATTTAATTTATTCAATTTATTCAATTTATTCAATTTATTTAGTTTATTTAGTTTATTTAATTTATTTAATTTATTTAATTTATTTAATTTATTTAATTTATTTAATTTATTTAATTTATTTAATTTATTTAATTTATTTAATTTATTTAATTTATTTAATTTATTTAATTTATTTAATTTATTTAATTTATTTAATTTATTTAATTTATTTAATTTATTTAATTTATTTAATTTATTTAATTTATTTAAATTATTTAATTTATTTAATTTATTGAATTTATTTATTTTATTTAATTTATTTAATTTATTTAATTTATTTAATTTATTTAATTTATTTAATTTATTTAATTTATTTAATTTATTTAATTTATTTAATTTATTTAATTTATTTAATTTATTTAATGTATTTAATTTATTTAATTTATTTAATTTATTTAATTTATTTAATTTATTTAATTTATTTAATTTATTTAATTTATTTAATTTATTTAATTTATTTAATTTATTTAATTTATTTAAATTATTTAATTTATTTAATTTATTGAATTTATTTATTTTATTTTATTTATTTAATGTATTTAATTTATTTCATTTATTTAATTTATTTAATTTATTTAATTTATTTAATTTATTTAATTTATTTATTTTATTTTATTTATTTAATGTGTTTAATTTATTTCATTTATTTAATTTATTTAATTGATTTAATTTATTTAATTTATATTTAATTTATTTAATTTATTTAATTTATTTAATTTATTTAATTTATTTAATTTATTTAATTTATTTAATTTATTTAATTTATTTAATTTATATTTAATTTATTTAATTTTTTTTAATTTATTTAATTTATTTAAATTTTTTAATTTATTTAATTTATTTAATTTATTTAATATTTAATTTATTTAATTTATTTAATTTATTAAACTTATTTAATTTATTTATTTTAATTATTTTAGTTATAATATAATAATATTAGTTATAAATATAATATAATAAGAACACACCACACAGGTAGGTATAAAGATAAACAAAGGAAAGGCAAAAAAACTTGTTTGTGCTGGAGGCTTCATAGACCGCCCATGCCAACCTCGGTTATTCAATAATAAGTTGAATTTAAGTGTGCGTAAAGATTACAATCGTTTGAACTGGTCAAAAACCTCATAATGAGGTAACTGAATAGACTGGGTTTTTATTTCGGTTACCGGTAACAGAGGTTAACTCGATCTGATACGGTTACCGAATCAAAGTGTTACCTTATTAAGCGGTTACCGTTATGGTAGGGGTTTTTATAAACACCTCTAAAATAACCCTATGAAAAACCCCGGTTAAGGTAACCGGTTCCTGTCCCTGATCCGTACACAATAAAGAGATCGAGGCGTGTAAGATTTTTCTTTGACATGTGTCATTTGTTATGTATTTGTGTCATCATTACAGATTGTATTTTGTATGTAGTGAGTGAGAAGTGCGACTGTGTGCACGTTTCCCCCCGCAAAAAATGGGAGAACGATTTGTACAGTAAGATATCGCTTGGGCTCCTTCCTTCCGACGTGTCGGAAGTCGATGTTGCTCGAAGGCGATTAATTACCAATCCAGGAGAAATTTCATGACAAGGAATTTATGTGGTTGCGATTAGTATTACTTAACCGATTTTATAATAAATAAATAAATATTATAGGATATTCTTACACAGATTGACTAAATCCCACAGTAAGCTCAAGAAGGCTTGTGTTGTGGGTACTCAGACAACGATATATATATGTTACTGCAAAAGCCCGAAGTACGGCAAAACCTAGGATTTACCGGTAAAACCTAGGTTTTACCGATGCCGATCGGTAAAAGCCCGAAATGTTAAATCTTACTAGTTTACTTCGGGCTTTTACCAACACCGATATGGTAAATCCTAGGTCTTACCACGGCGACCGGTAAAGTTTGAATCATGCACTGATTCTCAACCCCTCCCGCTCAAACCCCCGTACACCGCACCGCATGCGCCGTTAAGTGGGTTAGGTTAGGTTTGAACTGCGATCCTCACAGAACCGAACAAAAGTGGGTTAGGTTAGGTTAGAACTGCGCCCCTTACAGAAACGAAATGCTACTAGAAAAGTGGGTGGTTTTTACCTCCTTTTCTACATAGTGCACCATCTACCATAATCTTTCATCGGGCCCCATAGATGTCGGTTTTTTTTTTCTTAAAAATTATCATCTAATAATCTCAAGAATCAGTGCATGGTTCAAACTTTACCGGTCGCCGTGGTAAGACCTAGGATTTACCATATCGGTGTTGGTAAAAGCCCGAAGTAAACTACTTAGTAAGATATAACAGTTCGGGCTTTTACCGATCGCCATCGGTAAAAACCAAGATTTACCGGTAAAACCTAGGTTTTGCCGTACTTCGGGCTTTTACAGTAACATATATATAAATACTTAAATACATAGAAAACAACCATGACTCAGGAACAAATATCTATGTCATCACACAAATAAATGTCCTTACTGGGATTCGAACCCAATGATGATTTATTATTTTGCCCAGACACTAAACTTAAGACGTAAGAAAATTACATGCAATAGCAATGAAAATCGGTCATTTGTATATGTGTAGTTGTCAAACAAAGTGCCATCAATGGTTGCTCTCATGATACATTTAGCGTATGCCACAATGAGAATATTGTGATAAACATTATGACTCCCCAAAAAAATGGTTTATGGATTCCTAGGTTTCTCTTTGTCTATATTTTTTTAAATAGACTTCTGAATTAGTAGACGTCATTATTTAATGCATAGCATACCTACATGCAGACTCAAAAAAAAAATTAGCATTAATACTACAAATGACTTCTGCATTGCCGTAAGATACGCTTCATAACTATTATAAACTGGAAAAACGGATGCCAGGATACTTCCTTTTTCAAGCTCCAAAAAAGTTACTCTACTCCGAGATTAAAAAAACAAACCTGCCAACACGTTTTTACACTGCAACCGCAAAGGTGTGATTCCAATCGCTTAAAGGTGACCACAGATTAGCAGTTTCCCGGACGATATCAGCCTGTCAGTTAAACGCAAAAGGTGACAGTTCCGAACAACTGACAGGCTGATATCGTCCGGCGGACTGGTAATCTGTGGACCCCTTTAGGAGCGTTATAACCTTCTTAGCCCGGTTTATCGGATAAAAAACGTACTCCTGCTAGTAATTAATTAATAGGCTATTCTACATATTTTCAAATATATTTGTGTAAGTATAGCTCCGATAGCCAACTGGTCTTTTTTCCTGAATGTAATATATTAAAAATAAGCCTTGTTTAAAATATAAACGATAGAAAAATTCTCCCCCCAAAAAGGCCGCCGATAATATTGTGAGGTCATAAGAGCAGTGCAGGAAGATAGAGTTAGACCAAGACAAGTCTGCAACGATTTAGAAAGCACATGCAGCGTAAGTGTTATTTTAAACGTCAAACTTCTATGAAATGATGACGTATAAATACACTTGCACTGCGTGTGCTATCAAAATCGTTGCAGACTTGTCTTGGTCTAACTCTAGTACTTAGTATTTCAACGTTTATGAAAATAGGCGATGATAGGTATCCCAGGCGAGGAGACGGGGTTTGACGGTAACGTCAAATGTGCAGTCACGTTATTCTGGTTTACCCAAACACTGGTCGTGACGCTATAGGAATATACAGTTTAGTACACTAGAGGCCACCGAAAACTATAGCAAGATAATAGTGCTGGCATAAAGCCAAGTAGTTTCACGCAGTATGCAACCGATGATAGCTGCGCGGATTAACTAGTGCTCGAGGTGCACTGACGTGTAGTGGGTCAACGGGGGATTAGAGCAAAAAATAGGTGGGCTTGTAAGATTCAAGCCCACCTAGGATAATGCGATTAGTGAGAGAGAAAGAACTATATAATTCGATACTGAGATTTCTAACAAGACAAAGCCCGAGTTAGAAAAATCGGCATTAAGTTTCAAAATTATTGGTTTTTATGTTTTGACGGCCTCGTAGCCTAGTCGGTAATAAAGTGACCCTGCCTGCGAAGCGGAAGGTCCCGTGTTCAAATCTTAGTAAGGGCATTTATTTGTGTGTTCATCACAAATACCTATTTATGGATGACCTGTACGGTTACCATCAGTTTGTCACTGACATAAACGCCGTCGAGAACGTAATTTACTTTCTATACATCCCGTTTGCACTAATATGCGAGTGCGAGCGAGATGTATAGAAAGTTAATTACTTTCTCGACGGCGTTTATGTCAGTGACAAACTGATGGTAACCGTACTAAGTTATGGATGTTTTCTATATACACGGTGTAACATGAGTAAACCGAATAATTTTAACAGCGTATTCCTGATCATATTTAGAGACAAAAATGTCCTATAAATTTTTTTTTAAAACGCCTAGTTTCAGAGATAATATTAATTTAAAAATAAACAAGTTTTTGTTGTTACATAATGTAAAAGGCTTTTTTGATGGTAATGTTGCTGCTATGGGACGTAATCTAAATATCCTTATTGATAGATGTCAAAAAGTGACAAGTACCACTTTGCAAAAAGAAGGTATAGCGAAAAAAAATGTAAAAATCAATTTTAAGTAACAAGTTCACCAATAACATTTAATTTTTATGTACAAATACATTCAAAAAATTGAAAAAAAAAAACAAAACAAAAAAAAAATCTTTTTTGGCGAATTTGACCTAAACTCATATTAAATTTTTTCTTTCTTTTGACCTCAGAAATGCGTGGTTAAAATTATTCCGTTTCCTCATGTTACACCGTGTATGTAAGTATTTATCTATATACAGTATGTAACTGAACGAAAAGTAATTACTCAAACTATACTAAGCAACTTTTACTACGGAAACCAACCCAGAAACAGCAAAAAAAATTGACTCCCATAGGAAATTTCAACATCAAAATGTAGGAACGTCCAATTATTTTTCCGCTTTTTCGGGGTTAGTCCCATAGTAAAAGTTGCTCAGTATGACCTAAACATTAACGGGTTGGAGTAATTGCTTTTCGTTCATTTATATACTGTAGGTATACCTAATAATTATATACCTACATAATTATATTGTAGTCTTGTACCTATTATAGTCGCACCAATAAAATTCTGCAGCGGATTTGATAGCCCACGCAGTGTAAGTGTTATTTAAACGTCATAATTTCATAGAAGTTTGACGTTTAAAATGACACTTGCACTGCGTGGGCTATCAAAATCGCTGCAGACTTTTTACGGTCTAACTCTATTGAGCTTACAGTGGGGCTAGCTCGATTTGTGTTAAGATTATCCAATGATAGGTATTTTATCTACACAAAGTACACATTCAATAAAATAAAAATAACTATTATGATATGAACCCTGCATGTTCCTCAAGGTATTAGAAAATTTCACTAATTTTAGCATACTAAGTACACGGTACGATGTATCTAAGGCGACTAGCTCAAATACTGAAGAAGTGCCGGTCTCTTAAAAAGTAACGAGAGTCCGATTAATCTAACTGTAAATGAATTTGTAGCGACAAAATGTGGAAATTCCACTGTAAATGTCATATTTTATAGGTAGGTATATGATGTTTGTGGTAGCTAAACATATATAAATAATACGCGTATCTCACACGGAATTTAGTAACGTACTGTGCAAGGGTAGCAAAGTGGCATTAAAATAGCATGTTGAAGATACAACGTGATATACCGCGTGGCAAGATGGATGACGTCCGAAGAGGTCAGAACAGCGAACGCCACTCCGCAACAGGAAGCGAGGAAATGGCGGCGACGCGGGTTGCTGGGTTTGTTGGGTTTTTAAATAGGCCGGTGGCTACCCACCGGGGTTTATAAGTTGTTTTATACCCAGCAAACAAGTACGTCCCGATTTATGGTAAGCGGTTATAATAACATATGGACGCCTGTAACTCCAGATGTCATAATGCGTGTTAAACACTGCTTTTTTGAGGAACCTCTGTCAAAATCGGTGCGAATGAAATGCTTTGCGAGTGTTAAATAAGACAGTCGTCATATTGTTACCTAAAACTGTATTTTTATCAACTTAGCGCTACTTGCACCAACCGTTAACCCAGTGTCAAATTGTAACCACGGTAACTCCAGATTCAACGGGTTAACCTCGGGCCGGGTTAGTGAATGGTGCAAGTGGCCCTTATTAAAGAAATACATATTAAGGGACAATTTCCAACAGATGGACCTATATTCAAATTGTCAATTCAATTATCTGAGGGCCTTACGCCGCCGTTCGACGTGTTGCCTGTCTGTCGCACTTGTAAATTTGTAAGTAAGTGTGACAGGGAGGCAACACGTCAAACGTGGTTAGCAGTAGGCCCTCTGATTACACGATATCAAACAACAGAAATTTGCTCGTATGTAACCGACTCCGGAACTGATTTACTCAGAAAGCTGTACGTACAGCAAGAAATTTATGGGTCCCAGGATTAATTGGTAAACACAAAATACACAGATATCGTATACAAAAAAATAACACTTTCTTTGTAACACTTTCTTTGCCAAATCGCTTTTACAAAATTGAATCCCCCGGCGAGATCTTGGCAGCGAAGGTGTTAAACGACTGATACTGTATTTCTAGTGGTTTATCGGACTCGTCGTTTATTCAAATTGAACTGATAAGTGGGTACAGTCGAAAGTTTTAATTTATGACCCATTATGTACCTTGTCACATTGAGTCTGAGGTCTCTAGCGTCTTTCATATTGATTGTCACTGTGTGAAGGTACGAAATGGGTTATATATTAATACTTTCGACCGTACTATAGGAAAAGTAAAAATTCAGTTGCTGTCACAATTTTTCATAACAGCCTAAAGGAGCCCACAGATAATCAGTTCGCCGGACGATATCAGCCTGTCAGTTAAACGCAGGTGACAGTTCCGAACAACTGACAGGCTGATATCGTCCGGCGAACTGGTAGTCTGTGAGTCCCTTAACTTGCACACTTCGTCCGAAATAAAATCCCAAACATGAAGGATTTAAATCGAAGTAACTTTGTTATAATAAATATTGTATTTCCAATTACTTTGATTTCAAGAAGATCCGATTTTTATTACAATTTATAACTTTCCATTTACTGTAGACCAAAAAAATTAAACCAACATTAAACAAAGTGCCTCCATAAACCACATCTGCCTGACGCTTCCATGAAAAACTAAATTGTATCTTTATTTCCATTAAACGCGAGTTCCAGTTATTTATGGTCGAAGGAGTTGCGCCTACCTTCAGATGTGCTTAATGGTTTTCGTCTGCAAAATAAAATATGGCCGTCCCGTGTCCCGGAAAAGGGTTTTCGCAATGCGCGGTTGTTACATATGTTTTATTTCATTATTATCTTATCTTATACTATTGAGCGGGCAATATGGAGAGTTATTTTAACCAAAATATTCGAGGTGCATGAATATATAAGTCATATTAGCATATTACCAACACCGAAATGACAAATAAAATTTTGACTCTCCCATACATAATATCGACATCTGATGCAGTTTTTTATAATACGTACCGCCAATTCCGTAATGTTCAATATAAATTATCAATTTTTTTATACACATTTAAAAATAAATATGTACCATAAACAGCCAAATTGAGCATCAAACCTACATTCACAGTAACCTCAACTAGGCTTGAATTCAATACTCAATTATTTCTTGCTTTCTTTCTTTATACAAGTAGGTATAATAATACCAATTATATAAGTACTTATCAGGAAAATATAATATTAACAAAACGTTGCACATCACACAAAAAATGCCTCTACTTATTTTGGAAACTAGATCGTCCAATTTCATAAATTAAGGTAGTAATAAATGGACGTAATATAAAGTCTACTTATATTTCTGAATACATGCTGACCGTACAGCAAATATTCTTTACCCCAGTGCAGAGAAAAACCGGAAGTCACGTTTGAAACTTCGCATACGTCTTTTAATCTCATAAAGGAGACTTAACAACCGGAAATGACATATTTTCCACATACCTACCTGGTTGAAAGCTTTAGTGGGAGTTAACAGGAAACACGCCGCCATTTTCTGGCTACTTCCGGTGGCTTAGTGCTTGCAGGCGGTGCTTTTTCTGAGAGCTTTAAATAAGAGCTTTTGTTAAACCGGTGAAAATTGGATTATTAGTAATTAAATTATGGACTTTAAGTAGGTATATGAACATTATGTTTTAAACATCATATATTTTGTAAGAAGATAACACTAATTTTTCTAAAGCAAAGGATTAAGTGTGAAGAGCACGAGTTATGCTAAGTAGATACGCTATATTTGTCATTTTCTCATTCGATTATATATTATAGGTATTATAGACATGCGATTCAACGTCACAAGTTCTGAATATTTTAACCTCTATACTCATCACTTCGTTGATTATCTGCTGATCTTAAAACAATAGAGGCGTTTTCTATTTGTAACAACAGGTTATGATATAGATCTGGAGTTGTTAGGGATATGATCTGTCAGTGTCAAAACAAAAACATTTCTTTAACCAGAAACGTCACTTTTGACACTGACAGATCAAATCCATAACAAATCCACATTAAATTCATACCCTATTATAACAATCGAATATGCCTCCTGATGTCAAATATACTATTATATAAGACTAAATAAAACATGAACGATCATAACATTTATAATATAAGCAGACCTTTAACCTAAAATATCTGCATAAAAATATAATTAGCTTCGAAACAAATAATTGAATTCAAACTTTCAAAAGATACTTTGATTACTGGACTTATACTTGGACTAAAATACATTAAAAATCATTTGCATAAGCTTGCACATTTAAAAGTAATCTTGATTAAGTAAAGGAAAGTTCAATGCTCTCAAAGCCTCTCATATTTCAGAAAAAAAGCATTTCTCAGTGCTAATTGAAAGGGCTTTACATTGATCTCCTTCTAGACAAGCAAAATTAGTCTGGAAGAGATTTCTTTTAAGCAAACAAATTAATCAAAGCGTTACAAATGGGGCGATTTGTGAAAAGAATCTTTTTTTGGGTCCCGCAAATAGAAAATGGCGTTACTTGTCAAAAATATCTAAAGGAATATAAGTACTCGTAAATATTCAACGCCTACTATAACCGAGTGTTTTCAAACAGGAGGTAGTGAATTCATCATCAGTTTTTTAAGTCAGTCAATTAATTCAGATGGCAACAACTCAAAATTACCCCTATACGAGTATACTCGTATATGAAGCTAAGGCTAAATAATCCATTAAACGGTAGATCTTAAGGGGCCCACTGATTAACAGTCCGCCGGACGGTATCGGCCTGTCAGTTTTGACAGTTCCGAACAACTGACAGGCCGATACCGTCCGGCGGACTGTTAATCAGTGGGCCCCTTTAGCTTCATATATTATTTATAATTAAAATAAGGGTTATTTATCGTAACTGTCAAAAATCTATTCTTACTTTACAACGACCTATTTAAGTTTTCAATGCATTGTAGTGATATGAAAATTAACTTTACACCATATGTGGGGTCCTATTTTCCCGCACTGGTGCGTAAAATAGCACTTTTCGTGCGTATGTCAAAAGTTTAAAGGGCCATATGTACTGTAAAACGTTGTACGATACACGTGCGAATAGGTAATTCACAACTCATGTCGATTTAAAACACTCCCTTCGGTCGGTGTTTTATCGTAAATAACTATTTTGCCGCTAAGCGTTTATAAAACCAACAAAAGCATTGATTTAACGTCACAACAAATAAAATCATGTCTAAACTTTACTGCACAGTGGATAAACTAGGGGTAGTTTTTAAACTAACTCAAACGGAACCCTGGGTGTTGCAGAGTTAAACGAAACTTTTCCCAGCAATTAGTAAGATCTAAGATAGCTAGAGGGCTGTTAAGTGAAATTTATGACTCGACTGAAGCTAAGCTCTGTCTTATAATTTTATACTTAGAGAAAAATTGCACATTTTAATACCTCTATAGCTTTTGGACTTTGGTTATACATGTGCGTAATGTCTTAAGAATGTATAGCTAGCAATGGAAGTAGAAGTGGGTAAGTATTCTAAATAATCTGCACACGCATTTTTCTTAACAACATAGTTATGTTTAATCTCCACCTCTTCCCCTTTCCTATTTCTTCATATAGTTCATATTTCACTTCTATTGTGTATTACGCTGTTCTCATTCTCAGCCTGTATTAGCAGTACTTAAGTACTAACCCTTTATAATAATATCATTGTTATAATATGCACTGTGTTTTTAAGGTAAGGCTGATTACTATAGTGGATACTTATCCAAGTAGTATCTACCTTTACTTGAAAATGTTTATCAATTTTAAATAAAATCTGAAGATCTTTTTTATGAATACGAAGCAAACTAAAATATCGCTATCCTATATATACCTAAATGTATATCCACTCTTCTGACTGTAATATAATCTGAATGTATAGGCTTTTACGACCCATGATGAACAGAAAATATGCTAACTTCATCCAGCATATTTATCACGAAAATAAAACAGGGGTTGAAATATGTCTCCAGGGTTTCAACTAAATTTTCACCCCAGCCCCATTTTCGATTTGGCTACAAAATGTAGGGAGTAAATCAGTATTTGGGAAGGGACAACTTACAATTTATTGCTAACATACCCACGTGCTGTTTTTTTAAATGTGTAAAAAGGGTTTCGGAGGGTGACAGGGTAACGTGTTTGTGAAAATATTTGTTTGGGGAAGCATTAGGTTAGTAATTGTCTGGTTAGTCGTAATTTAATCTGTGGACTTAAAAAAAGTAATGTAAGTCGTGGAAATAAATAATGTTCCTTCCAGTCACCGCCACACTAGTACTAGATTGTATGGATTTTTATCAAATAATTATTAGTTTTATGGCTGGTAAATATCAATAGATATTTCGTTCATAAGTTCCGAAAAACTCATTGGTACGAGTCAAGGTTTGAACCCGCGACCTGCGGATTGAAAGTCGCACGCTCTTACCGCTAGGCCACCAGCGCTTCCATAACCATAACCGTTACATGACAGGAAATAATTATAGGCCTCCATATTATGTATGTACCACCATAAAACCTAATTCGACGAACAAATCAGTAATACAAACCTTAGGCTAGCTAATACCTGGCCAACTATATTTAAAACACAAAAAACATATACTTAACCAAAGCTTCCACACGACGCAGCGCACTTAAAATGCAAGTAAGACAATATTGCACGAAACTAACTCAATTTCTCGCCTCAAACAAACTCCTGGACACGTATTGCCATCTCCACCGAGAGTATAACTCGAGTGATCAAATTAACAATGATCTCGACATCCGTACCAAGTATGGTGCATTGGAGATCACGTTTGTACTGGTTAATTCGTCGGTAGGGGTAACAGTGCTGCCTGGAGGGATGAAGCGGACGTGTCTGAAACCCACCAGGTGGGATTCAGTTTGAGCAAAAACGTGGGCGCAAAATGCAGTGGAAGCTGTAATTTTGAATAAAGGAAATTTAGACATATATTTTGATATCATTACATGCTCTTATTTTGCGTCAGCTTGAATAATGTCCAAAGAGAAAAATGCATCACTATATTATTAGGTATTTTATACTGATTGATTCATAATACTTGAAAATACTTTCGTTGAAATGAATACTAGCTTTTACTTTTGCCTAAAAAATATGTATTTAATTATAATTTAAACCCGAATTTATTTTATTTGTTTTTTATTTCCGACTTTTCGACGACGACCTTAATACGTGTTAAAATGCGAAAGTTTTAAATGTATTAATGTGTATATGGGTGTAGTTTTTAATGTATATAATTATGTGTGTGTGCGTGTGTGTGTATATGTAATAAGTGTTTGTTAGGAATACAGCACTAAAAGTGAATCAGAAACATTTCACGACATTTTACCTAAACAAGAATCCGGACTCTGAAATATTACGAGACAACTTCAACTTCAAAAATTGAATTTCAATTTCAAAAGCAATAACCTTCACCAGTTTTCAATATTTCCTGAAAGTCGTCGTTTTCATTTGGCGTGTATCGAATGGAATGTTTAAAAAATGCCGAACGCGTGTGGTTTATAGGCAGCGCCAATAAAGGATGACTCACGTTAGACCGGGCTGTGTCCGGGCCGGAGCTTCCGGCGCTTACTTTTCTATGACATGACAGGCGATCACGTAATACTTTCCATTGAAAACGATGCACCGGAAGCTCCGGGCCGGACACGGCCCGGTCTAATGTGAGTCATCCTTAACTGTATCGGTGATGTTTCTGCCATTTTATTGAGCCATTAGACGGGGTGGTCGTCAGTCAATTCTAAAATGGTGCAAGTGACAAACAGGAGTACCTTGGTACTAAACTGCACAGAATGGATAAAGGTACTTTCTGCAAAAGTTTGACTGTCTAAAGGTTATTTTTTCCTTATGAAAGCCATGATAAATAGCATTGCAGCAGCGGGAAGTCAAGCGTCAGTCTGTCTATATACTTAATCTCATTTAGACGAGTGATAGAGTTGAACTTTTCAATCATGACAGCAATGCGGACACATGCAGCCGTATTTGAACAATGAGATACGTCAAATACTAGATATTGAAACGATATGGATTGGATATCTCAGTGTCAAACATGTGTCAAAATTGACTTTTCTTCAAACAAAAACGTCCCTTTTGACACTTGTTTGACACTGACATATCCAATCCGTCGTTCAATATCTAGTATTTGACGTATCTCATTGTTCGAATACGGCTGTTTTTCTCTTTTAGCTCTCTGAGGTTAGTAAGTTAGCGTACCTATCATACGATGCACAGGGACCATAGTACTGAATTCACTTTTACGTTTCGAAATAGGTACCTAACTTCTGTATTCACTAGTGAACACTTACTTTCTATATTGTGTCTAAAAGTATTTGACAATACCCTTGTGATTTTTTGTGCTTTCGAATTTGGATCTTTTTTTATTTGTAAAATACGAGTTCAAAACTCGAATAATTGATGTTGTATTTGTTTAAGTACAAACTTATGAGGATACACTGCAGCTTTATTGACTTATGCTTAAAAATTTAATGTATTTTCAATGATACTAATTAAAGCTTTAAACAGCTTTAATTGGTATAATTGAAAATACAACAACACCACCAACAACAACACAACAACAAGTTTATTTGTCGCTAACTGGTACACCACGCTATACTTTATTTACCACACTCCATCACTTATTGTGGCCATAAAAAAAGGTTTGTATGATTTCAAAACAAAGCCCTTATAACATTTTTCCTTGTTAAATTTATAACTTAGGCACTTTACGCTGGACCGTTTTAAATTTTATGTAGGTAAAAGTAATGGATCATAATATAGAGTCGATTTATATTTTTATATGCTTTGGAGCTGGGTACAATAAAATTTATTGTATAAAATATGATGTAAATACCAACCAATTAATGGGGTTTTTGTTATTGTTAACTACCAAAAATGTTAGCATGACCCATTTTACAGCTGACTTGATTTTTAGTTTTGAAATTATCTGATAAATACTATTGCATTTTATTTGAAATTCAGTAAAGTCAGAAATCATATTATTTGGAGATAAATGCGTTAAGGTGTACTAATTTGTAATTTTTCTGTAAGAATATTTTCCATAACCCGATCTATTTAACTAAGTAATTCATAACATGAAATAATGAAAAAACTCTTATATGTAAAAGAAAAAATAAATGACCCTTAACCTTAAAGTGAAGGTAAATTGTAAAGGATTATACTTAAACTACATACCTTAAATGGCACAGTGATCTAAAATCATTCCTGGCCTCCGACAGTAAACGAATTTTCTCTTTTTTATTTATTTCAACAACAATTTTAGAAATATTAAAAACAAACACAATATTTGGAAATAAGAAGTATTGTGCATTCGAACTATTGCAATTAACTAACTCGCTCTAAACCATTTTACTAACAATGTTATGAGAAAATAAAATAAAAACACACAAACAACTAAAGCAAACCAAATAAAACAAAAGAGCAATCAAAATATAAATCGCGTCAGATTTAATGAAATTTCACTCGACAGCGGCGTTGTTCAAACCTTTGACACAAAATTGTATTTTAAAGCAATAGTCGTGAAATTTAGCGCAAATCCTGGTGTTTGGTATACTTTTAGAAGTATTTTCAGCAATGGCTGCAAAGCGGGTATGGAAATCCGGGAACATTTTCCAAACAGTGGCTTGAATGTCTGAGGCGGTCTGGCGGCTCTTACTATCGGTGTGATCTTTTCCTAAAAGCACTTTAAGTTCTTTCAATCCAAAAAAGCATTGCGCTTTTCTATAAGATCGCTGATTTACACTTATTTGACTCCCAAGTACGCATTATAGTGACTATATTTGTAATTGTAGGTACCAATTAAATTGAATGTCACCATTAGGAATAGATTCTTAAGGAGTAACATTATATTATCGCAATCGACCAGTATTTGTAAATAATAACAGGTACCTAATCTATTTTGAGTTAGTCAGATTATTGTTATTAGACCACACTTTGATTATGAAGAAAAAAGCGGCCAAGTGCATATCAGTTCGGCTCATTATATGTAGGTACTCGTAGAGTAGATTCTCATTACGGAGGATGGAACACTTAAATGTAATGGAGCACTTTAGAGCGAATGATTGAAATCAAATGAATCCATACTTTGTAATTGAAAGTAGGTTAAATAAATATTTGTCATCTATACGTCTACCATCAGTTTTGACATTGACATATACGCTCACGTCTACGTAATTTACTTTCTATGCATCTCGCTCGTACTCGCATATGCGAGCAATAGTGCAAGCGAGATGTACAGAAAGTAAATTACGTAGACGTGAGCGTTATGTCAATGTTAAAACTGATGGTAGAGGCTCGGGACATTATTAAGGCTAACTCACTCAATGACTTCAATGGCAGAAGCCTGATCAGGCGTGTCTCACTCCGCGATTTCGTCGCTTTGCTACAGGTAGCTAAAAGTGCATCCGTTCGGCCCCAATTTTGGGGTTTGCTATGGCTTATGAGCCGCGCGTGGCGCTGTCGCCACCTAGCGGCCATATCTGTGCTGATAGTAACAGACGCGTTTTGTTAGAGAGTGAGTCTTCTGTACTTAGTACTATTATTTATTCTGTGGCCTGATTCAGATTTTCATCTCTTGTTATGAAACGGTTATGGATATGAGCTGTCAGTTGTCGACAGAAGATTCTGGCGCCCAACGTGGGGCACCACTATCTTTTCATAATTATAAAATATCTACAAATGTTATTGGCTTATTTAGGATGTAGGTTAGATGTAGTTAGACCAAGAAAAGTCTGCAGCGATTTTGATAGCCCACGCAGTGCAAGTCTAGCTCTAATACCTTTTTGTGCGATAAGCCAGGCTGCCTTAGCTCCTAGGCGCTACATTTATCATACTTGAAGCTCACTAACGACGCTAAGGGGTGGGCGGTTATTTAGTAGATATTGTTAAACTAATTTTTAAAATTTGTCTGCCTCTCGAATTTCATGCGATTCATGTTCAAATAAGTGACTTGATATTTATGTATTATCTCGTCTGTGTTATGTATGAGTAACATCAGGCGGTCTAGCATAAGTTGCGTTCTCGCGCACGAGTCCATACATGAATTCGCGCTAGATGTATGGAGTCGCGCGCGAGAACGCAACTCACTGTAGACCCACAGAATAGTATTTAGACACATGGACGAAAAATTACATTTGCACGTGATATCAACGCGCACCCGTAGTAACGTCCGTAAGCTACTCCCAGACAGTCCACAGGCCACTTCTTTCTTTGTTCTTCCTTACAATATTTTGTTTGCCTTCCCCTGAATGCGGCCGTAAGTATTTGTGTCCAGCTGATGAATGGCCGCTGCTGAATGAAGTTTGCCGCAAGTCCCAGCGGTGGGGCTCTGGAAATGCTATAAAGGGTAAGGGGACTAGATTTGCTCAAGACGTACTTTTATCTGCATTAGATTTTTAACAACGGATGAATGACTGTCCCTATGTGAAGTTTGCGTTGAGTTCTAATGATGGACACTGAAAATATAAAATGGCGTAAAAGAGATAAAGTTCATTTGTAATGCTTTTAAAGCGTAAAAGAAATAGGAGCCGAGTAAATTTCGAAGTATAAATCTGATGTTTTAATTGAGTAGGGTTATGAAATGTACGCACTTTGAAATATCACCCAATTATAGATTAGATAACATTTTTTTAGTAAGATATATAACGTAACAGTTAGTAAAAAACATAAGACCGTTTCATCGTTAAAATTAAAAGAGAAACTTTTACAATTGTGTGAATCCATTATTAAAGTCGTTTCACTTTAAAAGAATATGACAATATTTTAATGATTTATAAGGCCAGCAGTGATTGTGTTAGTGGAATAATGCGATTATTCAGAATAACAAGAAGCGGTAAGTACCTACAAAACTAAAATAACAAACACATGTGTTAGTGAACATTTATAATGAGGCCACACGAGGCGGACTAAATTCACACACGGAGAATTAGCATTACATACCACTATATACAAATTTACTTAAAGGGAATTTCTGTAGACAACTCATAGACGCAATACCCTCAGTTGAATGATCTAACTGACGAATCCGAATATTAAAATAAATAACTTAACAACACTTTTTTTTTAACTCAAAGTAGGGTACACTATTCATAGTGGACGCATATTTACCAACAACTCCCAAAGCCTCGTGTTTTTATTAACAATACCACTCAACGGGGTTTCTGCGTGTTGGCCTGCCCAATTAGTTTCGGCTATATATCAAAGGTGGACTCGTCAAAGCAGTTTCCCCCACACAAAGCATTTTTTTGGTGAAGTGATCCTACCTTTTGATTGTAGGCACTGGAATCTGAACCACTGGCCTAGAATATGGCGTATTTTTCATGAATCGTACACTGACTTGTTTTTACTTTCAAATTTCACCACTGTAACATCTGGGCCCTATTTCACCAAGCCGACATTTGTCAGTGACATATGTCGAGTGACAATTGTCAAGTGACAGGTGACAAGTGACAATTTCGTAAGCTGTTTTTGTATAGAAGTGCTTATAAACTTGACAGGCATTTAGTTACAATTGTCAATCTTTCATTTAATGACAATGATTTGGTGAAACAAGAGTAGTTTTTATAAGTCGACATGTTTGTCAATTTGTCGGTAATTCTTGACATGAAATCGGAGCTGTGTCAGGCTTAGGTGACAATTGTAGTGTTTTCGTTGTTAGCAAACCCCGTTATTGGCAAACGTTGACAAAACTTTGTACCCTAAATTCGCCTTTAGAGTACAAATAAAAATAGCTATAATCGCTTTTAAATTCTTCTTAACAAGCGTGAAATCATAATAACACTATAAATAGTAATTGTTGCCTATGAAGGCGTTTAGTACTTTAACATTTAGGATTTGGATTTGGAATAAGTCTCAGTATAGTTTTGATTACGTTGGGTACCGGTACCGAAATTAGGTATGTTTAGGTAGGTATTGTTTTTTTTTAATAATTTACTTGGGCGAAGTTGGGCACTAACGGTAAAGTTAGGGTTTTGGTTAGAAAATGAATCTCCGCGAAAGCAACAGAGGTGATATATAAAGTAGGTACGAATAGATTTCTATTTTGACGTCGCTACACTTTGCATTTGCAGAAAAAATAACTTAAAAGTAACAAAAAAATAATGCTTTCACGCCTTGTCAACAAATAATGTAGGTAGGTATACGCTGCATTAGATGGGGTTGGGATCTCAATCAATATCATGTTATTCATGTTAGTGATAACAACACGGCACATTGAAAGCAACTAACGATCTCTTGTCAAGAATTGACAAATATATCGACTAGTAAAAATTACCCTTGTTTCACAAAATAATTGTCATTAAATTTAAGATGTACAATTGTACCAAAATACCTGTCATTTTTATATGAAATTCTATAGATAATTCGTATAGATTAGTGTAAAATAATTTATATTGTAATTTCATATTATGAAATAAATAAATCTAATCTATACAAAATAATTTACGAAATTGTCACCTGTCACCTGTCACTTGTCAATTGTCACTCGACATGTGTCACTGACAAATGTCGGTGTGGTGAAACAGAGGTCTGTCATTTTTTGACAATTGTCGTACCTGTCGTACTTGGTGAAATAGGGGCCTGGTTTCTTTTTTTTTCTATAAAATATCTAATATCTATACCTTAATTACTGCTGTGAAATTTGTTTAAGTACTTTCTTTATAACTTTCTTATTCCTTATTGATGAAAGAAAAATAATTGACAGAATCAACTGATGTTCACGAATAAGTATTTTTAAATTCGGAACAAGAAGGAACAGTCTAATAAGTAATTGTTTATTGTAGGAGTACTACTCGTATATATGGGCACACTAAAAAGTGGTAGTATAATTCTCGCCACTACTTATTTGGAGTGAAAACAACTGCATCAATAATTCTCAGTTACCTAAATGAGTATTTTCGGTAATTAAGTAGGTACATTACATATACAGGGTGTCCCAAACTTATGGGACATGAAGGGGAAGTACCTTAAATATCGTAGATAGTGTATTTTGCTCAAAGAAGACTTTATGTTATTTTTAAAAGTTAGTAATTCTGCATTCATAGATTTTCTAAAAATGACTTGCTTCGTCTGGGAATCGAACCGACTTAAATGTCAAAAAAAAAATCACCCTACTTTTATGATGCCAATCGAAAGAATAGCTAAAAAAATAATAACTCTGCTTAAGTAACATTGTATTTTAAAAGAACAGGCAGCGGACTCATTAAAAGATTGGCGATTTGCGTAAGACAAGAGGGATCACATTTTGAGCATTTGATTAATTAATTTACAAAAAAATACCCACTTAATTGACTACGGCAGTTTCATGTATGTTTTTAATTTGATTAAAAGGATTAATTTCACGTTGTTCCTTTCTTTTAAAATGCAATGTTACTTAAGCAGAGTTATTATTTTTTAGCTATTCTTTCGATTGGCATCATAAAAGTAGGCTGATTTTTTTTTTTACATTTAAGTCGGTTCTATTCCCAGACGAAGCAAGTAATTTTTAGAAAATCTATGAATGCAGAATTACTAACTTTTAAAAATAACATAAAGTCTTCTTTGAGCAAAATACACTATCTACGATATTTAAGGTACTTCCCCTTCATGTCCCATAAGTTTGGGACATCCTGTATAGACCAGAAACCCAGAACGTAAGCTTGTAAATCTACTTTCAATGGTTATTTGCACCTCCATAAAAGAAATTTGTCAGAACGCAACCTCTATTAATGAGAACCTCTATAATTGAAACAACGATTTTGTTAACCTCGTTAATTAGCAGTACCTGCTTAACTGAAAAACCTGGTTAATGGACACAAAATTGCCGGTCCCTTGAGATTTCAATTATCCAGGTTTCACTGTATAAATAAAATTGTCATAGCTAGTGATCTATACCTATATGCATCTTGATGTTAGCATCTGAATGATTTCTAAAATGATCAGTGTTTTGAATAAATAAGACGAAAAGAAAAATATCTTAAATCCCTTTAATATCTTAACAACTATAACATAGATTTGTATATGTTGAAATACAATGTCTCTGTCAAAGCCTTTAACGTAACGTAAAAATAACCTACATTTCAAAAGAACAACAAGACAAAAGCATTTTAAAAACCTATGCAATTCAAACACAACAACGTTGTCAGACACAAAAACTTCCGCTATTTAAGACAACAAAAGCGGAATAAAATGCCCAAATCATGGACTGACAAAAAAACCTACAACAATCAAAGTTTTTCCATTTTCGCTGTGCGAACGGCGAAGTGTGGGTGTTTAGGGTCCCTGAAGATGTTCCGAAGTTTGAATGACGATGTAGGCCTTGGGCGTTGAATAAGAGTGGGAAAATATCGATTGTGAGGAAATGGCACGGTCGAGTTGAATTGAACGTTAACTGAATTGGCGGGTGATAAGAGGTTTAATAGAACTCTGGAAATGGGAAAGTAAATCGTTTTCAAACACTTCCAAGTGCTAATGACTACAGTGTAGAGAAAATTTTTAAACGGCTAAAAGATTTTTACTGTCTGGCAAAGACCTTCCATGGGGACATATTATCTCTTGGAATTTTTGTGCGCTGCTTTTATATTCTGGTTTTCGATCGTCCTGTGCGTGTTTGTCAAGAATTAAATAAATATTTGTATAACACTACCATCATAGGAGATATGTAGTTAGTACAGATGTACACTATGTATTTTAAAGTGATATGCAATAAAATTCGACTGGAAACTAAGCTACAGTGCAAAACTAAGTAGTCGACTCGGTATTTAAGCCACCAAGTAGCGAATACAGAAACCCGTTTAGAAATCTAGGATGCTACAGATTGGATCCTTTGAAAATTAATTGGAGATCACGAAAGGATTTTAGTACCATCTGTTCTAAGACCTCTTCCTTAGTCGGGAAACCCATATTAATTTCGTAGGTACTCGAAAATGTACAGAGGACGCAGTTTGGGTGAATTAAGTCTTGGAATTATCGATTAATGCTAAATTTGATCACACTGAGCCTTAATATGGATAGAAAACAAATCCCTAATAATATATTCTGACAGCTACAATTACAATAACTTGATAAAAATTGTAATAACTTAATATTACCAACATTAAACCGGCATTAAGATTATGTTTAAAATTTAAACTACAATAAAATAAACAAAACTTACTTCATTTATAAAAAGCTAAAAAAAATTGCAATAAAACATAAGTTTGCTCCGCTAATTATTAATTCTTCTACGTGATCAATTCGCATACTCGTATAACGTTATCCCGGTAATTGACGCGGACTGAAGACGTCACTTGCCATTCATTGCTCAGAAACAGATCCGTACAAAGGCCCAAATTTGAGCCCTCACAAAGGCTTCCAGGACATTGAGCATTGAGCACTGAACTCGTACAAATTAGCCCAGTGTGATCGACAGTAGAGTATTTATACCGTGAAATAAACGATAAAGTCTACTCAATTATCTGTATATTTCAAAGATTAAAATATTTGTTTCTTTATTTTGCAAAGAAGGATAGATATTTTTTAAAGACTGATTTTACTTTTCTTTGCCTTATTTTTTTAAGGTTTTACCAAGTACTAGCTTCTAATAGTGCGACATATTATGTAGGCTTAGCATAGTAATAATTTGCTTAGTTTGTGAACAAGAACGATTCTATGTTTCAGAATAATATTTTTTAATATTGAAACCAAAGTCTGTTAGGTATACAATTTAAAACTATCCTGGTCACGGCACCAAAATCAAAATAACATTAGTTCTTTAATGTATTTTAACCTCAACGCTTATTTTCTTCACATATTTTATTTTTACTACTTTTGAGAAATATCTTATTAAGTAAATGAAAATAATTAAGCTTTTATGAACAGGAACTTCAGTTTGAAATATTTTTTTCTTGTTTTTTCAAGTAACAATACTAACGATATGTGCATATTATACCGCCTTCATAAAACCCCTAGACTTCTCTTAAAGCTATTGGATCGGTCCAAACAAAATCTCGATCACATTAACAGATTACGGGACCGAGCCCAACCGAGCATTCCCATACCGAATCAGTTTATAGCAACCCCTGCTAACACGGACTGTTATTCGAGAGCGTAATTCTAAACAAAGAACCTATTCCGATAAATGGAATTCTAGTATATGATACCGGTTAGCTGTTTTGCAAAACTAAAAATTTTTGCTTGCTTGGTAGCTAGCTCTAGACCAGCGCCAGCGGTCGGTGAATTTCATAGCAATCTTTCAACTACCTAACCTACTCGTACTAATCACTTAACTACTAATCTTTTGCAATCAACTAAACAGTAAACAATTTTCGTTTCATAATGAAAAATGCAAATAAATATGTATAGTATTTATTTTGTGTGATTCATATTGTAGACATATTACCGGCATGGAATCCATTTTGCTAAAGTCAGAATCAGAAGATGGATGCTGCTCCAAAAATTAAGAGACTCTTGACAGTTTTGTTGCTAAAAAGGCAATCATAAAATATTGCTGGCCGCTAAATGTGTACACTGTGCATGAGGAATTTTTATTAAAACAAGTCTAAATTTTCCGGTCGTTTTCCAAAAGTTTCTATCCAATCTCCAGAATATGGCGTGCGCCTTTGTCCAGCTAATTGGGCGGGTCTGATTGCACTGATGCACCAGGATTCCCGCATTTGCTTCATAAACGTTCCTGTTCGTTCACTCATTAGGCCGCCAGGCTTGTTTGGCTTAGAGAGCGGATGTTGCTGTTTTCGGTGACAATTTAATTGTATTCGAAAGTTCTGTAATTAGGTACTGACGCGTAAGATTGATCATTCTGCTTTTGATGTCGCGCTAAATTTTCCTCTTATTTGGGAGATAATTAAAGAAAGCACGACTTCTTCAATTGCAGAGTTTCTTTATTTAGTTGCCAACTGGCAAAAAACGCGATTAGTTGGCACTTTATTAGCAACAACTTCTTCTTTTGACTCTGATTCCAGATAATAACCTGGATATACTAAAATAAAGTTACATTTCATGGAATTAAACAAATGGCAAACCCAAATGAAATAAATCCCCAGTTCACTATTCGGGTGGAAATCAATAAAAGATCCAAACAACCCAAAAAACAATATAAATAACCCTTTGTTACCCCAACGAATGTCCAGTCATTAACAATATGTACGTGCAAGAATTCTCATTACGGTGGCCTTTGGGGCTTGGGGGCCCGAGGGACTCGGACTTGGGGGACATTCAAAGGGTTGGGGGGTTGGCTTAAATCTAACGTTTGGTTTGACTTGATGGTTAAAAGTTGGGATTAGGATTTTGTCGTAATTTAAGTGGAGTAAATAGTTTCGAGTTTACATTGATTTTTGATGACAGTTTCGTTTTGAGATACCTATTTACCAACCAAGTGGAGTTTAATCCGTATTTGATACGGCATAATATGATGATAATCGAATTTCCTTTTTTATTAAATTTAATACCTACTACTTACGTCTATTTGGTTTGATCTGTGGTTAAACTAATCACTAAAAAGTTATATATTACCTATATAATCTTTCTTGGTAATATTTATATTATATTATATATTATAAGTTAAGTTATATTATAAAACATGTTGAAAAGTAATTATGATGTCCGTAATATGTACTTTGTGTTCAATGCAAATACTTCAATCACATCTTTTTGTACAAACTTCACAAATGGTTGCATTTTGTAACAAAACAAAAGCGTTATTTTGCCATTAACCGAATATTTGTGACACAAAGTTCCTCACACGAGTCATTGCTTTTAGCCAACTCGAGTTATAAGATCTTTTGAACGTAAATAATATGAGCATACCGTAGATGTTGTTACGAAACTTTGCTACGGCGTAGGGGCGTAGCAATTATACTGATTGGTTGTGTTTGTTTGTAGATTTAGAAATATGAGGAAAAGCTAGTGCAACAATTCATTAGATGATTAAAATTTTCGTGCTTGGAGCGTTAAAGTCGTAATAAAATTAGCAAGAAAGACAAGAACAAGTAGTTTAATTTATATATTATGAAAATAAGGAAAGAAAATGTTTACTTAAACGAGGCATTAAATATTTTTAATTGAATTTATTTAACAACAAGTCACCTCATTCAATTACGTTCTAAAACCAACGATATCTTGTTTTATACAAACCGCAGCCTGTCTAAATGGTCCGAATAGTAATTACAAAATGTCCAATAATCAATATTATTAGATATACCTATAGATGGGACTTTCTACGTAATCTATCCAATTTTGATCATCAAAGTTAGCCGAGCGTTCCATACAATAAAACAGTACCCAGATATGAAACCCGGCCTTTGAGCTCTGATCAATAGACTTATATATGAAATGTAATAGCGCCATGAAATCCTGCCTCCATAAAGGGTACCCTAGCCTACTCCATATACAATATTGAATAGGCAATAGAAGTTTGGACATAATATTGTAAACTACGAAGTAATACTGTAAACAAGATATCAAATGTAGCCTTCATAGTACAACGTTGATAAAGGCCGCCTGTCACACCGTTGATTAGTTACGTTTTTATAGTTTAATATGGTCTTTCACGGTGATAACACAATTTTATCGTCACGACAAAGCATACCTAAATGTATAAGATTGTATGGTCGGTTTTGTAAAGTAGTTGACGGTAACGGTAAATTGTGGACGATATAGTAGAAACAGAATTAATTAAAAAGAGTAGGTGTTGTTATGAAGCCTTTTTAATACACACAATTACAGTAAATAGTCATACAAATATAAAAAAGAATTATATATAAAAAAATGGAATTATATTGAAATCGTTCCAAATAAGGGGAACTGCCTGCCATATATAGCTGGCGAAAGTGCCTTGTTATTCTTTTCAATGTCAGTAATATATGACATAAGATTAAACATAGTCACGCCACTCACGCCAAACGTATCACGTATCTTTCCATTCGAGCTATAAAGATTTTTTTGAAGTGAAAACTTCTTTAGCGGCGCTGTGGTTTTTGAGGTGGGGAAAAAATGTTAAACTCGAGACAGCGTAAGGCGTAAGGCGTAACCCTCTCTTTCTACCGCGCGGCGAAAATGTATGCCCGAGCCTGCTGTTTCGTTTAGGCGGCGCAGGGCGCTTGCGTGACGTCATGTGTGACGGACAATGTATTTGTTTTTTTATTTAAATGCCATCTAGTGAGTTTCCCTCAAACTGGTATTAATATAACTGTAAGTAGTACTCACAGTGATGGGGTTTCAAGTAGATAGGACTAGATGGCGTTAACCTCAATTATACATAGTGCTGCAGACATTTTGCACTAAATGGCGCTGTTATTAATATTTTGAGTTACAATGTCGTTGAGTTTTCACTTCTGCTGGCACTCCCGAAGTACAACCCGTTGTTTTTTTTAGTGGTCTTACACGTGTTGTTTCACCATGCCGGTGTGAGAGGCATCCTATTGATGCGATCGCGTCCCTTTTCATTAGGCTAGTTCGGTTTACAGGCCGATATGAATAAAACATACAAAGGGCCAACACCAATAATTAACTACTTGTTTACCGAGGGTAGCCTCGAGATAACGATACAATGCACAAAAGGATGTATCGACAAGTCAATGAGGTTCTATTTATATTTTGTATTAACAATTCTCTGAGTTAGGTAGGTAATACTAATAGTAATAAATGTAGGTAAAGATGTAATGCTTATAGGGTATTTTCCTACTAGTCAAATCAGTTACTTTTTTAGAACTGTCAAAACGATTTGCTAATATGGAATTTATATGAAACATTACATCGTTACGTCACGGTCAACTCACCTACTTTTTAGGGTTCCGTACCCAAAGGGTAAAACGGGACCCTATTACTAAGACTTCGCTGTCCGTCCGTCCGTCCGTCCGTCCGTCCGTCTGTCACCAGGCTGTATCTCACGAACCGTGATAGTTTAGATAAATAATTTTTACAGATGATGTATTTCTGTTGCCGCTATAACAACAAATACTAAAAACAGAATAAAATAAAGATTTAAATGGGGCTCCCATACAACAAACGTGATTTTTGACCAAAGTTAAGCAACGTCGGGAGTGGTCAGTATTTGGATGGGTGACCGTTTTTTTTGCTTTTTTTTTTGTTTTTTTTTTGCATTATGGTACGGAACCCTTCGTGCGCGAGTCCGACTCGCACTTGCCCGGTTTTTTTTTTAATTTTGTATTCGATTTATTAAATATAACTTAGGTTTAAAAATAACTCCTATCTGTTTTTTTCTAATAATTATCTGGTGCTTTATTTCATGCATTGTGTAAAATAATTTCTTTTAAATACAGTATAATACCCTATCATTTTCTATCGTATTTTCACGGAAACTTACGAACATGTCTTGCTATTTCAGTCAGTCTAGGTACAAAAAGTACTGACATCACGACAAATACGAACGTTTCCGAGAAAATACGATGGAAAACAATTATGCACTACATTTGTATCGAAGTTGATATCAGACGGGGTTCACTAGAATGAATGTTAACTTGAGTGAATGTTTAATTTTTCTTTCATTCCATGTTCACATGGCTTAGCTCAAATGACACTGAATTAACTTTCATTTGTTTTCTTTCATGTGGCAGCGAACGAAGTCGTGTGTTTCGAACAGGTTAGTTATTGATGATCATAAATGATCAAAAAGTGAATAAAAAAGGAACAGTGAGAGTATCGACAGTGATGGTTGCAACCTTGTGACCATTGATTACAGATAATAATTTATTTAGAACATTTCTAAGAGAATTTGCCGACAAAGAATGTAATATTTATAAAATAAAATATTAAGAACTCTTACTAATTTTCTCTTGCAAAATAATTAGAGTTAACATTCTTGCTGTGTTCAGACTAGTATTTTTTTATTCATTTGGAGTGCAAGTGAATAAGCGTCATTAACGCATGCTTAAATAGATTTACTGTTCATATAGAACAAAGTTCACCGCTATTACGTCCAAAAGAGCATGAGTATTAAAAGGGAAATTTAAATGTCAAACTTTTGTCACCCCCGAAAGTTTCATAGACGACATACAAGCGTCGTTTGCGACCACAATGTAATCCATTAACAAGTTTCTTGTTCAGCGTCCGTACCCTAATTTACCCTTTAATTTGTTGTCATGTAACCCTAAGTACATACCACAGACTACCCCGATTCCGTAACATTTTGTTAGCAGACTGTAAAAGGCAACGGACTTCTATTTGATTATTATTTAAGCTGTGACATAAATACCGTAAGGGTTGCCAAAATATGCAGGCTCACTAATTTGTCTGACAAGTCAGAACAAGCGGCAAATTTAATTTTCTTAATCGGCTGAATTTGTTTGGGCAATTCAGGGAAGTCCGTCTCGGCGATTAAGTTCATTTGGACAGGATTATAAATTTTGTCATTTGGTAAATTGTTGTGATGGGATTAGGGTCCCGTAAATACTGAAACAAATTAAAAAAAGTAACTCAGTTTAAGCTAAATGAAGATGGTTAAAGTGGGGCACAACTAACCTGTGAAGTTCTGTAGGGTTTCAGGTATCCACGGGCGACGTTGATTGCTTATCATCAGGCGATTTGGCTGGTCGTTTGCCTCTATCCTCTCGAACAACCTTTTTACTAAGGGGTCATCCATTAATTACGTCACACGAATTTCTAGGTTTTTTGAACCACGGGACACGGGACTTCGGGACCACGCCAATGACTTTCGATCTGAATCCCTTAGTTTCCTAATGTTTTTTGTAGCTTATCATATTAACAGCAACGGCGTTAAGCAAAATAGTATCCCATATTTACTTCAAAGTTCATTGTCTTCGAGATATTTGGCAAGTTGAACAATTTTAGGCTAAAAAACAGGTTTTCTAGCCATAACTTTAGTGTTAATTAGTTTATAATTAAAACCTTAGACACGTTTTTCGAAATGTCAAAGACAAACCTGAATATGTAGATTTCGTACATGTAAGATCTTTCACAGCAAACTAGATACGAAAAAGTGTTTTTTTGACAATGTTTTAAAAATTCATACAAAAATAAGTATTCATTTCTTTCAAAATCCGGTAGACCAAAACGGAGATAAAAGATTGAAGAACCGATATTTTATAATTCTATCAGTAGTGCAGAAAAAGGAGATACGATTCAAAACTTGTCAAAAATCGATGAAAACCTCGGGTAGCCCCTTAATCAAATAAATATGTTTATTATTAGGAATGATTGACATTTTATAAATTGGATCGTATTGTTTTTATTTTTTCTTTCATATGTAGGTACTGAGGGCCTACCGCGTACCGCGTTCGACGTGCTGCCTCCCTGTCACACTTACATACGAATTTACAAGTGCGACAGAGAGGCAGCACGTCGAACGTGGTTTGGGGTAGGCGGCGCTCTGACTGTTAGTTTTAGAATTTTATCGTATTGCATATTATTATTAATTTTGTAAATGATGTAAATGATATTAAAACACAATGTTGATTGTAAATGAATCAATAAATGAATGAATACCTATCAAAAAAGATGCTTAAATGTTCATACATATTTCTATTTTAAGACATAAAAACGAACTCAATATTAGGTACGCTGCTTTCTTATCATCAGAGATCGGACAAATCATCGCAAAACCATCAAAAATCATTTATATATCAAAATAGGACAAGATTTATTAAACTCATATTATGTACACAGTATTTTTATAAAATTTCAAGATTATACTCAAAAACTGCAGTTCAGAATTGTTAAAAAAATTGTATCGTGTTCCATACCATATTTATTTTTCTGATAAATTGTCCGAACTCTGCTTATCATATTATATAAACAGTCTTCATCATATCACCAACACGCCTCGTAAAATAACTGTTACACACATCGTCAAAACCCGCACACATCATTTAATATTTACACGGCACGTAGCTAGGACGGCGAAGAAATCGTCAAAAACAGTAGAACGCGCGCGCCATCTGTGCTATGATTTATATTCAGTGTTTTGCGCGGGGCTGTAAATCATTTGCCAACTCGCAGAACGTCGTAAATAAAAGAAATCTGTCTTTATCCGTATAAACACTTGCATTTGTGATGTCGTAAGATATGTTACGTTATTTTAGTAAATTGCTTGTTGGTAGTACTTTAGTTAACTCAATCCGGGGATATGATCAAAGGCAAACAGATCGCGATATTAAATCTGTCCTTGTCAGGCTCGTAAAATCATCCAACTCGCTGGGGGTAGTTGGCATTAAAATTTATAACAGCCTGAGCCGTGAAATAAAAGAAGCGGCTTCTTATGAGCTATTTGTTAAAAAGTTGAAAGATTTTTTGATTGACCAGGCCTTTTTTCACGGTAAAAGAATTTTATTGTAAATTTAATGTAAAATGAGTCTTGTAATATTTTTTGACATTAGTATTTTTTAATTTTTAATTTTTTGTTAGTTTTATTGACATTTGTATATACCACTATTTTTGACATTGTATATATTATGTACTCTGACATTTGTATATATTCATTTTTAATTTGTGTGGATTATGTATTTTTAATTTTATTGTGTACCTATTGTATATTTTGACATGTGTTTTTTGACATTAAAGATATTGAATTGAAAAAAATAAAATATGCAAGTTACGTTTACAAGTATGTTATGTCTTCTTACCAATCTGTACGTCTACCACCAGTTTTGACATTGACAGATACGCTCGCGTCTACGTAAATTACTTTCTATACATCTCGCTTGCACTAATATGCGAGTACGAGCGAGATGCATAGAAAGTAAGTTACTTAAACGCGAGCGTATCTGTCAATGTCAAAACTGGTGGTAGTGGTTCAGGTGTATCACAGCGTAAAAACCTCGTGTCCAACATATACCTAAGTAACGAGACTCGACCTTGGGTCTCCGACCACACTAAAGGAGGCGGCAGCCTGAAACACTAGGTTTCGTGCTGGAGCTGGCCGCGTAGCCAACATGCCAATCGCTTCCGCTCCATAGCGATCGAAACGCAACTGTCACTGTCGCAGTAATATGGAAGAGTGATAGAGAGACACAAAGCGTTTCGTTGTCGTAGCGATAGCGATTGTCACCTTGGCTAGGCCGGCTGATGTGGTTAGAGTAGCGCTACCTCGTTTTTCACGCAAATTACGCACAATGATTATCGATTTGCGGAAAATGCCCAGTAATACAAACTAACTACTAACGAGACTCAAATAGATTTAAGTATTTTTTTGTTTCACTTTTCCTATATGTTACTGAAGATTATTCTAACGAACACATAAATATTGCATAAAATTAAGAGCCCATCAACGAGCACACTAGCGCCTTCTAATCCTCCTAATCTTCAGGCAGTTTAATAATCTAGAGATATATAATATTCACCTACCTCTCATTACCAAATAAAAATAGGTTTCCGTATTCAAATATGATATCACTATTACAAAACTACAAGCAATGCAAGACAATAAACAGGTGAATTTTACGATATCCCCAGCAGGTCCAACCCCTGGACTGATATTCTAAACTCTACGGCTGCATCACCTTTATATAACCGATATAATGGTCTCTAATCACCCATATTTGCTATGGATCCAGAGATCAAATTACAGTATTCAAGAGCTTTTCATCTAGTTGAAATGATTCGTGAATTAGACAGTAGGACCCTTATTACGTTGCCAGACAACGGTCGAATTGGGTCCCACACAAACTGGCAAGGTGAAAGAAATGCGAAAAGTTCTTATTACTGCTTACCTGTCGGTAGTATTTACAAGTTGAAAGTGACTAGCGCTTACCCGTCTTGATTGTCTATTGTCTTCCGCTTGGTCAACTTATTAAACTTCTTAAAGGTTAGATACAGGTAAAGCATTCCAGAGTTTAAAGCCTAGGTACAAACGTAGTATGTAGCAGAGTTGGGCAAAAATTTACTTGAATAAGAATAAGAATAAAAACAGAAAATGTTATTCTTATTCAAATCAATTTGAATTAAAATAATTCTTTCACTAGTTATTTTAGAATAAAATTAAGGTGAATAAATCATGTGACTTTTATTTTAAATGCGGAATAATAAACAGAATAATTATTCTAGAAGTGGGACCATTCTAAATAAGGTTTTATTCAATTAAAATGTTATTTAGAATTAAGTTAATTTTTGTAGTACAAATAGTACAATCGATTATATTTTGTAAGTTGATTTTCACCCTTCTATTTAAAAGTCGGATTGAATTGATATTTTTTACTTTAGTTTAGGTACAGCACACATTGAAGAGTTCCGCTATACACTATCTAGTTCTATCATCCGATCAGGGTGCTTAGCCAATATGCCAAACGTTAACGCTCCGTAGAGTTGCGTATAGTCTCTTTCTATCACTCTTACAAATTAGTGCGATAGAGAGACAGACAGCGTTTCGTTGTCGTAGCACAAACGATTGCCATGTTGGCTACGCACCCAAGGTGCCTAGCCAAGATGACAATTTTCTTTTTAATTGAATAACCAAATCTTTGGGTACAATTTAGCAGTTCTGGGGGCCTAGCCTACATGCCAATCGCTTGCGCTCCAACAACGAAGCGCTTTCTGCCTCTATCACTCTTACATATTGGTGCGATAGAGAGACAGATACCGTGTCGTTGTAGTAGCGCAAACAATTGGTATGTTGGCTACGCACCCAAGGTGCCTAGCCAAGATGACAATTTTTGTTTTTAATTTAATAACCAAATCTTTGGGTACAATTTAGCAGTTCTGGGGGCCTAGCCAACATGCCAATCGTTTGCGCTACGACAACGAAACGCTATCTCTGCCTCTTTATCGCACTAATATGTAAGAGTGATAAAGACAGAAAGTGCTTCGTTGTTGGAGCGCAAGCGATTGGCATGTTGGCTAGGCCCCCAGAACAGCTAAATTTACCTAATGATTTGGTTATTAAAATAAAAACAAAAATTGCCACCTTGGCTAGGCACCTTGGGAGCGTAGCCAACATGTCAAACGTTTGCGCTACGACAACGAAACGCTATCTCTGTCTCTCTATCGGACTAATATGTAAGAGTGATAGAGACAGAAAGTGCTTCGTTGTTGGAGCGCAAGCGATTGGCATGTTGGGTAGGCCCCCAGAACTGCTAAATTGTACCCAAAGATTTGGTTATTCAATTTAAAACAAAAATTGTCATCTTGGCTAGGCACCTTGGGTGCGTGGCCAACATGCCAATCGTTTGCGCTACGACAACGAAACGCTATCTCTGTCTCTGTATCGCACTAATATGTAAGAGTGATAGAGATAGAAAGCGCTTCGTTGTTGGAGCGCAAGCGAATGGCATGTTGGCTAGGCCCCCAGAGCAGCTAAATTTACATAATGATTTGGTAAATAAAATAAGAACAAAAATTGGCATCTTGGCTAGGCACCTTGGGAGCGTAGCCAACATGCCAAACGTTTGCGCTACGACAACGAAACGCTATCTCTGTCTCTCTATCGCACTATATGTAAGAGTGATAGAGACAGAAAGCGCTTCGTTATTGGAGCGCAAGCGATTGGCATGTTGGCTAGGCCCCCAGAACTGCTAAATTGACCTAATGATTTGGTTTTTAAATTAAGAACAAAAATTGTCATCTTGGCTAGGCATCTTGGGTTCGTAGCCAACATGCCAATCGTTTGCGCTACGACAACATAACGCTATCTCTGTCTCTCTCGCATTAATATGTAAGAGTGATAGAGACAGAAAGCGCTTCGTTGTTGGAGCGCAAGCGATTGGCATGTTGGCTAGGCCCCCAGAACAGCTAAATTTACCTAATGATTTGGTTATCAAATTAAAAACAAAAATTGGCATCTTGGGTAGGCACCGGGAGTGCGTAGCCAACATGCCAATGGTTTGCGCTACGACAACAAAACGATATCTCTGGCTCTAGAGAGCCAGAGATAGTGTTTTGTTGTCGCGATAGATCGCACTAATATGTAAGAGTGATAGAGACAGAAAGCGCTTCGTTGTCGGAGCGCAAGCGATTGGCATCTTAGCTAGGCCCCTAGACCAGCTAAATTGAACCTAATGATTTGGTTAGTAAATTAAAAATAATACGGTTACTGAAACTATGCGACAGTCAATTTGTAAGATTTTATTCCATAAAATGGGTATAAATTAGACAAGAAACTAACTACTATTACATCTACCTAACTATACGTAATTAGTACCGATACGGTACCCAGACCACATTTTTATTCGTGGAATATTATTTCGAATAAAAATCATGATTATATTTATTTGATTAAGAATATGTTATTCTCATTCAATTTTTTCTCATACGAATTATTCCCGGCCAAAATTATTTGAATATTTTTGACGGGAATAAAATCGAGATGATTTTATTCCTACAAATTCTTATTCAAATAATGATTTTATTCTTGAATGCCCAACACTGGTATGTAGTACCTAGACAAAAATAAAAATCATAAGTCAAGAATCGATGAAATTCTCAACTGCATATGGTGGGTGCACTTCGGATTATGGGTTGCCTAAGCCATAAGTTTTAAGCGTTTATTTTATAGATAAATGTTTTCGTTCGTGTATTTCCACATATGTATTACATTGGCCATTTTTTATATTCAACTAAATGTCAAGAAGCTGGACTACAGCCGATTAGTATACCTATAGTATATAGTTCTGACTTCTCATAAATTTGTATGGGGATGTAAATTTTCCTTTTAATACTGAAAGTCATTATAGTAGGGGAGCCCACGATGCTAAATTGGGATTTACTCGAGCGTCATACAGACCTATTGGAATCGAAATATTAGATGATAAGAAGAAAAAAAAGTTATTTTAATTTTTAACAAGCAGAAACGTCTGCGAATGATGCAATTATTATTGCGATGCGATGGAGTATCGATCCAGGGGTCGTGAGTTCAAGTCTCACCCAAGACAGTATTTCATTTCATTTCATTTATTCATGCTAAATAACATAAGTATACAAAATATACACGTCATATTATTTAACCCGGGTGGGGCATAGCAGAAAACATATTATCTTACTTTAAATTTATTCTAAGAAAAAAAAGTTATATACAGTTTTTTTTCCAGCGAGCCGGAAAGCGTCTACAATTTTTTTAAATTTCGGGAGGTTTGTGGAGGGTTCAAAAATCGTTAAGCAGTTTGTGGGTTTGGTCGTTTTTGTCCACGTTAATGCTATATTTTTTCTATAACTTAATATAACACTTATTTGTAGGCATTTTCTTAATCTGACGAACACAAGTTTGACGCCTAATTTTTACATTGTAAGCGTCAGATTAAGGAAACGGGTGCAAATAATTATCAGATTTAGTAATAGCACAATTATAGCGTTAATTTGGACTAATATGACCAAATCCACAATCTGCTTAACAATTTGTTGAACACCCCACCAACTCTCCACCAACCCCCCACCAACCAAGGGCTCAACATAGATGGCTAAAAGGGGTAAAGGTAGTCTACACGGGGTAGCAAGATATCATTCATATCTTAATCTGACGCGCTCGAGTAAACACAAAAATCCCCTCTTGGGCTCCCCTACCATTAATTTTCTATGAAATTTTCCTTATAGTTCCGAGACCTTTTTTTTATTATTGGAAAAAGGTAAACATTTGACCACAATCTCACCTGATGGTAAGTGTGCTTTCCAACTTTTATAAAACCTTCTGCGATTTGCACATCTATAAGTTCTGTATAAATGGCGTTTAATGATAGAAAGCTACATGCCAGTAACATTTATTTTTTTCGCTTGTACCACACACTGCCATACGTAAGATGCTCGCTTCCGCACTAATTCTCAAACGTGGACAAAACCCTTAAATAAACTATCCTCTTTCGTTTCCTTCCCGTGACGTTGGAGAAGGACGCACAATACGAAGAAAACTAAGGCTTTAGAGTACAAGAACAGAGCTGATAGGTGGAAAACTTAAATCCTGTCTGGTCGAAAGGATGCAAATAGTAAATGTTAATGAAACAGTATCACAACACAATTATAATGTAAGCTCAAAAATAGATTATTTAAAATACAGCGAATAAGGTGCGCGTGTTTTTCTCAGTGGTTCGTTGGTAAATTGTTTCGACCAGGAGGCAGTTAACACTAATACTTATATTTTGTCCATATTATGGCACACACAATCCTCGTAGCAGTAAACATTTGGTAACAAAAGATTCATAATTCATAACACATAACAGTTTGCCGCAGGGACAGGAACCGGTTACCTTAACCGGGGTTTTTCATAGGGTTATTTTAGAGGTGTTTATAAAAACCCCTACCATAACGGTAACCGCTTAATAAGGTAACACTTTGATTCGGTAACCGTATCAGATCGAGTTAACCTCTGTTACCGGTAACCGAAATAAAAACCCAGTCTATTCAGTTACCTCATTATGAGGTTTTTGACCAGTTCAAACGATTGTAATCTTTACGCACACTTAAATTCAACTTATTATTGAATAACCGAGGTTGGCATGGGCGGTCTATGAAGCCTCCAACGGCTCCAACACAAACCCACCTTGTTCTTTTTTGCCTTTCCTTTGTTTATCTTTATACCTACCTGTGTGGTGTGTTCTTATTATAAATATTATTATATTATAACTAAAATAATTAAAATAAGTAAATTAAATATATTAAAAAAATTAAATAAATTAAATAAGTTAAATAAATTAAATAAGTTAAATAAATTAAATAAGTTAAATAAATTAAATAAGTTAAATAAATTAAATAAATTAAATAAATTAAATAAATTAAATAAATTAAATAAATTAAATAAATTAAATAAATTAAATAAATTAAATAAATTAAATAAATTAAATAAATTAAATAAATTAAATAAATTAAATAAATTAAATAAATTAAATAAATTAAATAAATTAAATAAATTAAATAAATTAAATAAATTAAATAAATTAAATAAATTAAATAAATTAAATAAATTAAATAAATTAAATAAATTAAATAAATTAAATAAATTAAATAAATTAAATAAATTAAATAAATTAAATAAATTAAATAAATTAAATAAATTAAATAAATTAAATAAATTAAATAAATTAAATAAATTAAATAAATTAAATAAATTAAATAAATTAAATAAATTAAATAAATTAAATAAATTAAATAAATTAAATAAATTAAATAAATTAAATAAATTAAATAAATTAAATAAATTAAATAAATTAAATAAATTAAATAAATTAAATAAATTAAATAAATTAAATAAATTAAATAAATTAAATAAATTAAATAAATTAAATAAATTGAATAAATTGAATAAATTGAATAAATTGAATAAATTGAATAAATTGAATAAATTGAATAAATTGAATAAATTGAATAAATTGAATAAATTGAATAAATTGAATAAATTGAATAAATTGAATAAATTGAATAAATTGAATAAATTGAATAAATTGAATAAATTGAATAAATTGAATAAATTGAATAAATTGAATAAATTGAATAAATTGAATAAATTGAATAAATTGAATAAATTGAATAAATTGAATAAATTGAATAAATTGAATAAATTGAATAAATTGAATAAATTGAATAAATTGAATAAATTGAATAAATTGAATAAATTAAATAAATTAAATAAATTAAATAAGTTAAATAAATTAAATAAATAAATTAAATTTAATAAATTTAATAAATAAAGTCAATAAAATCAACAAAATATAAATAAAGTAAACAAAATAAACAATTTTTTTAGTATTTTTTTTTTAGTTCTGACGGCACATCACTAAAACTACTTTAATGTAGCAAACCAGTAAGCAACCGATAATAAAGGTTACCATAACTGAATGAAAACCTGTTAAAAACCCTTAACAAAAACCCTATCGCGATGGGGTTTTGAGATTAACTCGGTTAAAGGTTAGGGTTACCGTTTCAATAAGGTTACCATTACAATCAGGTAACAGTATGATAGGGTTACCGAATGATAAGGTAACCGAATCGATTGGGTTACCGAATTGATAGGATTAAGCGTAAAGAGGGGTTTTCCGGTCCTTGCAGTTTGGTAACATTTCTGGATCAAAAATTTTGCAAATCAAATCCATAACAGTTTCAGAACAAGAAATTAAAACCAGAATCGGCTCTCGGTTATTCTGAAACACACACTTTATCGCGGTGGTCTCAGACTCAACACCGTCATATTCGGTCATATGTATATCAATTTATTTTTGATTGAAACTATTGTTATTTTAAACAGTAAAAATGTATTCTCTGATATAACTTATTTATTAAGCATTAATGTTCAGAAAAAGCCATTTAAATTTCACAATAAAGAATATACTGTCGGCCCTTGAAATCAATCTATTAGCACTAAGTTCATAACGTTTTGTAAATATTTAATCAGTCGGCTAATTTGTATTATAATCTGTATACTGTCGTTGAGATGTTTCTTTGAGTTTCGGTCTGTAATCCCGTCCACGGAGAAATCGGAGTGAATGCAAAAGTAGTGAAGCATTCGGACAGTATCAGATGTAGTTCTAAAGCAATAATCCTATAAATGGTCCGGAAACTCCTGTCTGGCTAACGGTTTAGGATTTTCTGGCGTGAGATTTAAGACAACGTGTATACAATTTGTTTTGATTCAGTTAAAAATTTGGACTTTTAAATCACAATCACCAACACGAGATGTCTATGGCACCGAAAGAAGAAGATAAATTAGCATGGTTAGGTTGCTTGTTCGGTTCCCGATTCGCCGGGTTCCTGTTTCGCCGGATATACTTTAGGATGTGACAGGACGTCACAATCCTACTACTACCTAACCAGTTAAAAATTTTCGCCATTAAATTCACAATCACCAAGACGAGATGTCTATGACACCGATAGAAGAAAATAAATTAGCATGGTTAGGTTTCTCTTCGTGCAACCATAATCATAATTTTACTTTCATACTCAAACCAAGAAGATATGTTATTGCAAAATACTGGTGATGTGCAATTGTGCATAAATAGCAGAGTTGCTAGCATTTGCTGGGCTACATTACTACCTATACATATTATTGAGCGTTTCTTTTATTTTTTGTAATTTTTATATATTGTGACCTTTTGTGCCACTTTTGTGTTATTTCTAGTCAGGATCGCGAGCCCTTTTCATCCTTATAGGAGAAAAAAAGTGTCCTAAAATTTCCATACATTTTTCAAAATTTCCTTATGGGGAAATGGTAACACAATAGGAAAAAAACTCTGGGACATTTTTTTATCCCATTAGGATCGAAAGAGCTCGTGATTCTGAGTAGAAATAACACAAAAGTGACAAAAAAGGCCACAATATATAAAAATGCCAAAAAATTAAAGAAACGCTCTATTAGCAAACCACACCACCAGTCAGGTGGTATCGGGGTCCCTTTGTTTCACATAAACTTTGTCATATTATCATTAGCCCTAAAACTGAAACCGTTAACTTTTCAGGATTAGGAGATTATCCCATAGATAGGCTAGGTTAGGTTAGGTTTGTTTTATAGCGATCCTGAAAAGTTACGTGTTTCTGAACCAAACAATTTATGACTAACGAAAATGCGGACAAACAATACATAATGACTTAAAACTTTTTGGGAAACAATAGAGACCCGGTGGTATCGCTTCAAGGAATATCTTGCATCAGCATTAGTGGTGGTCGTGGCCGCGCGTGATGTAAGATGTAGGGCAAGCTTAAAAAAATGACTTAGGTATTAGACTCGTGGGCTACTTATCTTATGCAAATGTGTTAGGATAAGTCTACCGCAGTCCCACTTTGACCGGTCCGTCATCTTCATCTCAGCTATAATCAAGTGAAGTTATGGTAGCAATTTTTATAATATAACACTTCAACCCAATCCCAATACTTTGCGGGTGCAGACTCCATATAACTTTATTCCAAGCCAAAAAACTACCTAACGACTGAAAATACTCTTGTTAACCCCACAATATATAAGTCAGTAGCAGCAACTTAGGTAAGCTGTGCCATAAAATTATTACTATAAAGGCACCTGGTGGCGCACGACAGGCAGATAGCTCGCAAAATATGGCGGTCCCCTTATAGCGGATTATGGAGCATAATGTCGAATTATATTTCGGGATAATATGTGGCCATAATACCTGAGGGTTTTTGGTACGCTTCATTATGTGTATGTTTCGTGGTTGGTTGAACTTGGCTTGGAAAATGGTGGTTTGGTTAATAAATATTTTAAATATTGGCAATGGGTACGATTGAATGCGCTCTTATATCTTGTTTGGTTGGAGAGTAAAATACAGTATTGAAATAAAATGTTGACTTCTCAGTTGGTACAGTGACCCAAAATGAGAATTTGCCTCTGACACAAGACAGCGCCACTTTTAAAATAAAAATAGTTGAGAAAGAAATAAAACATGTTGGTGGTTGGTGGTTGGTATTCAATATGGTGTTGGTGTTCCGAAGAAAAAATTATAGTAAAATCTAAAAGAAATTACGGTCACTGCAATAATTTTCACTTGTTTCCCCTTGACAAACTAATTAAAGCCCTTAAAATGCTCAACCGTCCGTGGCTAATCTCACCTGCCATCTAAAAGGACAATTTACCCACCCGCTTCAAAAACAACTTAACAACACTTACACGTCTCGGGACTTACGCCACTTCAGGACGCTCTTGAGACCCCCTGATAAGCAAAATCAAGAACGTCACAAGTGGATGAGCTTATAAGAAGATTATACAGCGTTCTTGTCCCAGCTATACATTTGTGGAAGTACTAATTGAGGCCCGTGATTGACACTGTGACTTTGCAAATTAATTAGATTTTGTTGGGCGGCCTTATTGAAATATTAGACTTAATAACTTGGGCCGTATTAAATGAGTCTGCAGGTGGTTTCTATTGTTCCATTTGACATCAAACGGCGTTATTGAAGGGAAAGGTTTTAATTTCACTCCGGCGACTAGACTTGAATGGAATTTGATGCCGGGCTGTTTGGTGTTTTATGACAGCGGCACTTAAAAGAGTTTCAATTACTTATTTGATTGCGCCTCTTTCTACATTATAATAAAATGTGTAATTTTTATATGGGGCATATTTCTCATTTTCATTTTATATTATTTTGAAATAATCTTCCAATTGTGTGTAATATTACTATGTTTAGTGTTGAATTGGATGGAATTATTAAATAGCGGTAAAATTTGCTTATTTTTGTTAATCCATTGCTATCACTAAGTCTTCCTAATTATTGGAATTTAAGGTAAAAACAATGAAACTATATCGTGGTAGACCCGTTTGTGTAATTAAATAATTATGTGTACAAAAGGCGAGAGTTTAAAGTGTAATATTGGAAATCTTTATTTTACGTGTAGTTTCAATATTGTAATGATTATCTAGCAAAACAATTAATTGATAGAAAAGGTCATAGTTATTGCGAACCCCGAATACTCGTTTCTTGAAGACCTCATGGCGTCTCCAAACAAGTATAGCGGACAAAAAATAAGTAAGTAATACTCATACTCATACTCATTTTTTATTGGTAATAGGTAATTAAATACATGTCAACTTTTAGTTCTCTGTTTATACCTACTTAAATAAATGACTCTCAAGAGCGACGAAGTAAGTATAAAGAGAGTGCCGTGGCTTTTGGCAGAAATACTTGTGATCCCCCTGACCCCTTTTAGTTGTCTTTTATGACAGGCAAGGGAGACCGGAACCATTAAGGGCCATGGCCACACGGTTGTCTTTTCTATTTAGTTAAAGTGCCGGTGTTTGAATTGCACATAAGATGGCGAGAAACAGTTGACGATTCTCTGAAAACCTTCCTAATTTAATCTACCTAGCATCCTGCTAGGTGGCACTTTAGAAATAATACAAAAAATGACGACATTTTTAATTTCACGAAATTTATCGAAATACATTTGCAAAAAAAAAACAACATCCAAAGAAGACCCGTTAACAAAATTGTCATGATCCGTTCGAAATAATACTACTAGGTATGTGGAAATTTCTCTCTATATATGTGTAATTTTCAAGCAAAAGATACCACTTTGTCGCTTGTCATAAGGACGCTTTGACAAGTTATTCGTAAGTACCTAAGTAAATATCCTTTATTGCACCATAAAGTTAAAAAAAAATACACAAAGCGAAATACAAGCTTAAGACTAGGTAACAATTAACAGGCGGTCTAAAGATACATATAAAGATAGATAGGTATAAAGATACAAGTAAATTTCGTCCCTATGGTAAGCGTCAAAGTGGTACACTTTGCTTGAAAACGACACATATGAAAATTATTAAAGTAGCTTTAATATACAAGGTCTTTTTCATAGAAAAAGTAGTTCAGTATGACCACCATACTAACTCCTCAGAGTATGGTCAATTGGTCAGACAACAAAAACGCTCTGTAACAACTGAAAATCAGTATCGTTGCACTAAGTGCAACACAATTATATTGAATGGCATCTTTTTTGGGACAAACAAAATGTATCACTTATTGAATATCTTCTTTAAGATTTAGGATTGTGTTAAGTTTTTACTAATAAACTAACTTTCGTTTTTTTAATTCTTAAAGTCCGAACGGTCGAAGTGGATTTCAAAATCGATACTTGAACGGACATATCCAGCTCCCGTTTCCCTCAAAAATACCACGCATAACCCTGACAGGTAAATTGGAATCCGCAATCGCCAACCAAATCGTTGCCCGGTTCGAACCCTAGCACTAAATAACCCCTAGCACGGAATATTCATGTGAACCAGACACGACATGCTGCAATTCCATTATGATAGTCTTGTTAGGGTAAGTGCAGTGAGTGTGGGTTTTGCTTGGAGTATGAATGCTCTTTTCTAGTGACATCGCTGTAAGAAATGATGACTTTAAAGGACATCTAGGACTTTGTAGACTGTTTTCTTATTGTGACAACAAAATATTTCTGTATCGCAATGTATTTGACTAATAAAATATTGAGTCCGTCATTTGTGCGATGAAAATTTATTAAAATATTCAATATGTTGGGTTCAACTGGGTAACAAATCAATTTTTTTTTTTTTTTTTTTTGTGTTTTCATAGATAACTTAGCCTTTCAAAGATAGCATAAACCAGAGAATTTGGTAAGGGTACCACCGTGGCCGAGTGGTCTAGTAGTCAGGACGTTAGCCGCGTAAACCACGTTCGACGTATTGCCTCTCTGTCGCTCTTCGAAATTCGTACGTAAGTGTGACAGGGAGGCAACACGTAGAACGTGGTTCGCGGTAGGCCCTCTGACACGCCGGTTCGATTCCGGCCTCGGCTACCAGTGGACTTGGTCACTTTTTCTTTTGTGATGACATCTTTTTTAGTTTAGAATATACTCATATTGGGTTCTCAAACCAAAACGAACTAATGATAAATTCCGGGTAGCAAAAATTAATGTCAGGGACGTTTAAATTATTGAAACAATAAACATGTTTTCATGTGAAACAGAATTTCATTATTATCAACCAGTAATTTTGTTTTTGATTATTTAAGCAGCGTAACCAATATTATTTATTGCCTATGAATTTGGTCAATGAACAATATTTCATCAACGCGATTAATTCCTTTGTGTTCAAAATTGTTAATTTAAAAACGATAGCCGTAAAACCTCTTTTGTTTAACAAACAATGACGGTCGCAGGTTAGGGCACTTTATCGCGGATAATAAAGGTTTTAATTTCATTGCTAGACAAAATAAAACCAACGAGTCGACAAAATGAATAACTACATGCAGGCGGTCCGTACTACGTAATTTTACATCAAGCGGCAAACTAACATGCTACGTTATCCATTACTACTTTACAAAAAAACTTTAAAAATTAGTAGACAAAAACGCGCAGTGTATCGAGTTATTGTTAAACATTTGGATCGTGATGGTTAACATGCTCTAAGTAATCTGGCAGCAAAAAAAATAGCAAAGCGCGAAATTCGCAGTTCATTCACAAAGGGTTTACAAACACGAGGTTTATTCTAGAAATTTAGGGTCCCGTTATTCTTGTGTGTAGATTATTAGTGCATACTAGCACAGTAGAACTAATCGTACCACAGGAAAACTTACCTGCCTACCACTCACATGACGTCAGTTTCGAAGATGTTTTAAGATCGCCTTTTCCATACGCTTGATGAAATTCATGAATAACCTTTTCAAAGTAGAAGAAAGTTTCCAATATTGTGAAATTTCAACTTAGAAAAAAATTCGGAAACTTCTCATTATTTTTAAGAACGAATCGAAATATTTCATTTCAAAAATGAAAGTTTCCTTTGTATCCTGTGAAATTTTCCTGAATTCTCCGAGAACTTTTCAACTTTTTGGAAACTTTCCGCAACGTGCACGTCTATAGGTACATATAACCAATATGGGACCGGCAACAAACTCGGCGGGACACATCTTTTAAAAACACTAGTCACTGAATCTTCTCGTCCTTATTTTGCACTGAACCCATTTTACACTCTCCAACATGCTTCTCCACCTTTGAGCTTTGAGCCTTTGTGCCATGCGTGAAAAAACACTGTTACCTAACTTGTTTTCGCGAAAGTGATTTATTTTTACTTTGTTGCGCTTTTGAGCGCACTTGAATTTTACTGTATCAAAGGGGATTTTGAGAAAGATTTTGCAGATTTTTTTTTGGGTCATTTTAGCGCTGATTAACTTTTCTGAGATTAGAGTAGACTGATTTAAAAAGTTGTAAAGTAGTTTAATAAAATCAATTAAATATTTATTATTACATAATATATCATGATTAACATGCAATAAATTAAAAAATATGTACATACAATCGATTGTATTGTTAATGTTCATGCCAAAACAGCATTCGTAATCTGACATACGATGTGTGTGTATGACTAACTGTGGTAATGGGTTTCAAACTTTCAATAAACCCAAATCCTTTAAAAGTATCATAAAAATCATTTGAATTTCCGATAAAGTCCGTCACAATTTTCGATACACGGGTTTTCAATCGGATATTGGCTTTAATTTTATTCGAAAGCCCCGTGAGAGCGACCAGCTGCTACGTCCTTTTAAATCGGTACCCTTTTTGCTTAAGATTCCAAATGTAACTTGCATGAATCGGATTTTAAGATTCGTATTTACTTTGGTTTGTAGAAAATACTATTTGATGTGTTTGTTTGGTTACAATGACAGTCACAGTCATTGATTTTTTAAATAATCTAAGAAGGAATTTATTCACTTTTTGTGTGATGACTAAAATAAACTAATTTCTTGACGTGATAACGTCTTATAAATCGATGAACACCGGTCGGTAGCATGCACGAAAAAGTGTCACGTTGTGGACAGATCTCCATGGTAACGTTGTGGACAGATCTCCATGGTAACGTTGTGGACATCTGTCCATGGTAACGTTATGGAGATCTCTCCATGGTAACGTTACGTAATGTAATGGTAATGTTTTCTTATGACGTTATCACGCAAAATTATCGTCCGTAAACCGACTTTACAGACAACCATTTTTTTTTTACTTTAATAATGTAATGTCCCAAGGATATACAAAGGCTTCTTTCCACTTCTTGGGGCAGTATCTGGCCATACTTAAAAATATTTATGCTGAAAATATTAACATTGCAGAAATAAAAACGTTCCTAGATCAAATTTAAAAGCTTACACAGAAGGGTAAAGATAAAAATCATAATAGAACAAAACGAATCTTCTGTCATTTTAAGTCTCATGAATGAAGTAGCTTGTAAAATACTTTGTTTTCAGAATCTTCGGATAGGGATGTACATTTTAACACTTTGTATGATAACGCTAAACGCTAGGGTGCAGTAAAAATGGAACAAACTGTGATTCTGTCACAGTGTCTTATGTCACTCTTTATTTTTCATTACAATTCAAAGGTACTTTAAAATAATAATTTGAGCAATAATAGTTAGATACTTACAATATAAAAGGTTTAAGATTTGAGCTTAGAATTCTGTATAAATTATCTTCTTAAAATTACCAAGTAGTTTATTTCAATTTCACACAGCTTTTGCTTTTTCCTCGGCTTCGCGTTCCAGCTCCTCAATTCTTTGCAAAGCCTTTTGTCGTCTCCTTTCTAGAGGAGTTTTAGACCACCAAGCTTCTGCCGAGGCGTCCTGTTAATAAAAAGCTCAATGTACTTAGTGTCCGTCTTAGCTAACTTAACACCAACTTGGATAGAACAAAGTGAAAGGGTGTCCCTACTTATATAAACGTCATATTTTCATAGAAATTAGACATTAATCATGACATTGTCACACTTTGTCTTTGCAAATTCCATGCAAAGTTAGCTTGTTCTGTCCAATAAGATCGGGGACATACTTGCATTTTTCAAAATCATTGCAATTTCTTGTGTAGATGAATATTGTCCCTTTTATTTGAAGAATATTAAACCAATTTTAATATAGGCTACTAGTTTGTAATAAATTTATACATTGATACTATAGCAAAAGTAATCAATAATAAACCCATGCTTAAATAATTTACCTCAAGTTTTTTTTTTTATGGCATAGGTAAATCATATTTTTTGTAAGTATGCAAAAATGGCTTGCAAATAACTGAACTTATGTACATGATATTTCGTGTCGTTAATTTACACAACGTAACGTAAACACCAAGTGATACAGAGTATGATTATTTTTTAATAAATGAAAACTGCAGGACCAGTCTGGATAAGGGAGACCAACAACCGCTCAAAATGGAGAGAGATTGGAGAGGCGTATGCCCAACGGTGGGCGAACACACGCTGAAGAAGAAGAAGAAATGAAAACTTACTTGTTCAGCATATACAGGTTCCCGCGTGCTCAACTGTACAGCGATCTCATGAGCGGTTAGAGCGCGCACGCGCAGTTGTAGCCTTCTCTTTGTGGTCAATAATGCGTCTAAAGCTGACAGCAGTGTCCCTTGAAATAACATTAACTAAGCATTAACTATAGTATATGTAGTAGAAATTCCCTATTGCAGTTTGAAAAGATAAACGAAAAAAAAAACACACACTTTGATCAAAAAAGACATAAAAACACGAAAACTGTGGTGATTCAATTATATTGACTACATGGTTAGATTTTTTTCCAAATAATGAATCGAAAAAGATGTTAAAATATAAAATTACCAATAGTGTACGAATCCGATACTCTAGCCAAACTAGAGACATCCAGTCTAGGCGACAAGGCACCAGCTCTGTGAAGCTGCGTTCTCCACATGAGGGAGATACTGCCGTAGTCAGCTCTAGGGATCTGGATGACCTTCGAGTAGCACTGGAAGAGGAGCTTTTGCTCTGCCTCCCAGGGGCAACGCGAGGAGCCGACAAATAAGACGCGGTCTTCTGGGCAAATTCCTAAAAATTAAAGAAATACTTAAGATTAAACATCACGCAATTGAAACTTCAACATTTGATATTTTTTTATCATACCATTACTTTATATAATTTTTTTGGGTCCTCTACAGCAATACAAAGCGTAAAATACCAATAAAAGATGTCCACAAACTATATTTTCTAACTTACAATAGCTAGACGGAAAGAAACTTACAAATCTTACATAAGCTATTTAGTTGGAAATATTCAAATAAATAAACAAAAAAAGATAGGTACAAAAAAAAACACATAATGTTTTGGACCTTTTATTATTTTAGCCAAATCCTTCTTTAGCCGCTTAGGATCCGTTTTATCTGTCTTTGGTATTTTCTTCACAAATGGCTTTTCAGCGTCATCCATCCAAATCACAGCTGGCTGAAGTAACCGCGATACTTTGACGACTAAATGTATCAACATTATAAGCCCTGATTTGCCGGGATACTTTCCAACTATATTAGCTGGAGACAAGTCAAATAATACCCCTCCTACTTCGCTGCAGATTGAATGGACTAACATCTTCTTTCCGCTGCCTGCTGGACCTAAAATCATCAACATTTTGGAAATCAATTGCAGATAGCGGTGTCTTCCTTAACGTTTTCAAATCAAGTCTTTTGTTGCATGAATACCTCTGAGGTACCTCTAAATTTAACACAATCACTTATGTAAATAATAATCTTACCAGACAACAAAACTGATCGCACTAACGGTGCATGAGTTCGAACGTGCTCTGAACCAAGAGGTAGAATACAATACTCTTTTATTAACTGCCTTATATCCCCCAGACAAGGCATTGGCTCTCGGCCTTCGTTCCTCCATTCGGCTCCAACGAAGGATTTTTCGCCAATATAGTCATCTACTTTGCAAACTGGATACGGACGGATAATGCCATTTGATACTAGTTCTTCAAACAATGACTCTGTGGTTCTGTCTGGTGTTAAATCTTTTTCCTTTTTCTTTTTGCTCTTTTTTCCTCCTCGTCGGACCTAAAATTAATTTGGAATTTTATTTTAGTCATAAAATTGCTTTATAGGTATCTCCTTGGATTTCACCAGCCTATAAATCCCGGTCTTTTGATATGCTTGCGTGGGGATATAGATCCAACACGTAGAGGCCCCTTGGAGAGCTTTAATGTCACGTCATTTCTTATTAGGTACTTGGTGATTTATGTAGGTAACAATTTTAATAAGCTAACCTTCTTTTGAGGTTTCTTCGCCTTTTTACCTTTGTAAGCTCTATCTCTGTCAAACGCAGCTTGTAACTGCTCGAGTTCATTACGCATCATTTCATCTACGATGTTTCTTATTTCTTGTTCAATTTTAACCATCTTTTCTCTTTCTATCATGTCCTTGTAATATCGTTCATGTGGATTATCAGCATCATCTTTAAATTTCCATATATCTTCAAATCTGAAAAATGGTTATGATTATCACAAAACTATATTATCTATCATACTTTGTTTAGATATCTACGTTACAACTAGGTACTAACTCTTCATTGGCACTAATGACGTCTTGTAAAAAGTTCGAGGTACTACACTTGAACATTTGTAAATCTGCTTCCTCATCTTTATTCTTGTTGTCTTCAGATATCCCATTTTTCTTATCTTTACTTTCCTTGCTTTTTTTTGATTCCTTAGATGATACCGGCGAAGATTTACTCAATGTACTATCAGGACTCGTGCCTGAGAATAAAATGCCTTATTTAGAACTATTATTAAGTAAGTCTCGATATCAAGAAATTTGCTGTTCAAAACATTTATTTACATACAATATATATACAGTGGTACTACTTAACGAAATTAATAACTAGCTTAAATCTAAAATAGGCCCTTGAGGCATTGTACCAAGGATGCTGGCGGCATTTCCTCGCTGTATCGCAATGCTGATACGTTGTGCGAGGTAGCCGCCAGCTCTTCGGTCACCAGTTACGTCAACCAGACGCTTCGCGATTTCTGCGAACAACTTATGCGCGCTGGGACCCCATGGACCTAGAGTTTCAACACCAAATGGTACAAAATGGTACTCTCTACCGAGGCTCTTATATTTGTTACGTTTTAGAATTTCGGCGCTTTCCGCCGCTCCGCCCGCTTTTACAGTAGTCCGTTGGAGGTGGGACGGTGCCAGTGTGTCTACGCAGGTAGCATCCCACACCAACATCCGTCCCAAGCTCCAAGGAACTAAGGACACTCCATCGGGCCTCTTGCCATCATCTCTGATAATGCCAGTCGGCTCAAGAAGAGCAGGCACATTGATGGTGGCAAGAGACCGACGGACTATGTCATTAAGCGACGCATGTCTCGAAAAACGGCCTGCACTTTTTTGACAAGATAATCCGTGGTGTCCCAGTCGGTCCACGTCCGTGGGAGAGCATATGTGTGGCGTACACACCGAAACCCCGAGTCGCAAACCAGTCGCCAGTCTAAGGGAGGCCGGATCCAAGAAAGTACCAGTATTGGGCGAAGGATGGGCATGTAGCCAGTAACCGGCTTCCCGGGCTCCGACCGCCAAAAGCCTCGCGCGGTCTGGACCTGTACAGTTGTTTAGGAGAGTATTGTAAGTTAAATCACAGTAAACATTATCCCAACTCCTTTGTGAATTTGGGTTGTCTGGAAATTGTTTGCCTGGGCAAGCAATTTTAAAAGCATTTTTGCGTCCTCAAAGCCCGCGATCTCACAGTTTGTGGGCAAAGCCCTTAAGATATTTCCTATGAGACCAGACGTGCTATGAGTGGACGCCAAAAAGGCTGGGGAAGCCACACTGGAAATTTTGCGAATTCCTAAACCTCCAAACCGAATGGGGAGGGACGCTTGAGACCAGGAAGGCTCACTTAGCTGAATGTTTAGAATCGTCTCTAAACTAATTTTGATCAAATCATCTATGGGCGACAATAAATTTTGATGTTTCCAGAAAGGACAACAGCGGAGCACATACGTAAATTTAGGGACAAAAAGGCAGAATTTAAGAATCACAAGAGCATAATGAGGCCTAATTTCGAGTAAGCGATCCGTGTGACTTTTGAATTTAGTTATGGAGTTAGAAATATAATCGGGAAAAGATTCTTCGAATATAGGAGAACCCAGGAGGCAAAGAGAATACTTGTCTACTGATTTGATATTGGGAGTCAGATCGTCAAATTTGGGTTGTAAGTTGGTCAAAGTACAAGAAGATTTTTGAATAAAGAGTTCGCATTTACTGAAATTCAGTTCTAAACCAATATTTTCGAAACTACTCTTAATAAAAGACAAATCAGAGAGTACAGTATTCACGTCACCTCCTAGGGTTCCGTCATCTAAGTACCACACATTGAATTTTGATTTTAAATTTTTGATAATTGGATTTATAGCCAAACTAAAAATTGCTGGCCCGAGAGGGTCACCCTGCTGACAGCCAACCTCGGAAGATAATTCATGTGACTTGTACATTAATTTAGATGAGTCTGAATAGCAAAAGAAAAGGTAATTGTATAGTTCCGGAATTTTGTCCTTAACTTCTGTCAGCAAGGTGTCTCTACTAACCGAATTAAAAGCATTTTTAACGTCAATTTTGACAACAATTTCGCAATCATCGAGTGAAAGGTAGGTCCTTAGGGCATGGACGGCTGCCTCGCACCCACCTTTCGTGCCGAAACCTAGCTGTATTGGTTCAAAAAGGGATTGTAATTTTGATCTAATGTGTCTAACCGCAATTTTTGAAGCCAGACGTCGTAAAGTAGACCCCACCGCAATGGGTCTCACAGAAGAAATTTGCTTAATTTTTCTTAACAAATTGATCAATAAAGCATGAACTATTTACCTTGTCTACTAAACATGGCTCGACTTCCACCACTTTCTTCTGACGGAAAATCTGGAAATCTTCCAGTCCTCTCAAAATACTCTGAAATATACCTCCTCAACTCGGCCCCTATTTGCTCATTAAGTTTTACGCCATGTTGTTTTCTTAGCTGTTCTTCGATTGTCACTAGAGCATTTTGATATTCCTTTTCTCGCTCCTTTTGTAGTTTTCGTCGGTATTCTTTTATCTAGAAAAAAAGCTTAGTTAATCATTATTTGAGTATATTAACTTTTTCTTTCTAATATATATAACTATAAATGCTATTTATGTTACTTTATAAATGAAGACAAATGAGACCTAAAACAAGAAGTTAAAGATTTGCGGATCAAAAATCAGTGACAAGTTAGTGGCCACGAGTATACAATGGTTTTGAATTAATCTTACTTCTTCAGACTTCTTGATTGCTACAGATTCTGTATAAGGCGGTAATTCCATGCCAATAAGAAGCATTTCTTCTTGTTTCCTCTTCTTCGTTGCTCTTCTTGCTATGAAACCTCTCCACACGCGCTGTATTACTGTAGCAGCTGACGGAGACATTTCAGTTTTCTGGTCTCTTCCTTTCTCTTTCAATAAACGGATCTCTTTCATGAACTGACCTCTGAAAATATATGTTTGTTAAATAAATACTTAGTCATTCGATTGACAAAAAATAGCTTTTTTATAGTTGAAAAGTGTTTTCTTGTTTTTGTTTTTATAGGTAGTACATCTAACAATAATGCCAATAGGTAATTGGTTGTAAATATTTATTCAAAACATTATATAATTATAGTTTCGACATTTTTACGAAATAAATAAATAGCTTTTGAAACTTCAACACTTTTAAAGGTAATCACGTCTTTATGATGTTAAAATAAAAACTAGGCAATCATAATAATTCCGATCACACCTCAATCGTCCCTGCCTAGCTCTCTCGTGGCTCTGAATAATGAGCACCGCCTGCTGTTCCGTCAGTACCACAGCTTGAGGCTTCGGAGGCTCATGGCCCAGTTTCCTCAAAGTATCTATGATAAACTGCTGCCGACTCTCCACCTCTTCCTCTCTTTCTCTTATAAAGTATTGAGGGATACATGGCTCTGCTTCGCTTGGCGTTACTTGTAGTCTTTGCAGAACCTGCAAATACCGAAGAAATTTATAAAAAAAAATACTATTAAAAAGTTTCTGATTATATAACTAAATATTATATAACCTAGGGGCTTCGTGTGACAGCAAGTGAAATAGTTGTAGCGGCAAAATAATCTCATTATAAAAACTAACACAGACACCCTTGCGGTATTTCCGTGACAGTATAAAATCAAAATTATTATCATTATATATGATTAATATCCTAATTTTGTTATCAGTAGGAAATTATACTTTTGTAGGCTCACGACAGCCAACAATCACAACCACAAACGACACGACAAACCAAAAAAGTTTTAGCTTAAAAGGTTATTTTTTAATCTCACCTCATCATCGTCAAACGTATAATCTGACAAATGCAACTCCACTAAATCATGTTTAATTTCTATCAGCCTCCCCAAACACGCCTCGAGTAGCCTCTTCACTATCAATCTCTTCTGAGGTTGTAACAATTGGTCGTACACGTTATCCAAACGCCGGACGAGGACCGTATACCTCACTCTGAGCTCGGACAGATGAGGATGCAGCTGAGTTTTCTCCGCCTCGCCTAGTGCAAACACTGCCTCGTCCGCTTGCGTTGCCTCGCCAATGATTTCTGATGTTTCGCATAGTAAATCATTATAGGTTATGTTTGACATTTTGAAAGAATTCAAGAACTTCTAATCAGATCTAATCGTTGAAACGTATAGTTTTGGATCTAGATTCTATACGTAATCATTGTTCATTTTTGCAAAATTAAACGGCCTTATTTTGCTAAATTTTAACATTATACCTAAAATATATTCAGAACAACACACCAGTTTAATCAATAAAGTCATTAGTTAACATCTAATCGAAACAACGAATAAACAGCACATTTACGTCATTGCTAACACAAAATTCACTTCTGTTCAGTTTGTCTAGCTTAATTTAAAGAGAGGAATAAAATTTTGCACGCTGTACACGCTTAAGCACACTTTGAACGCTTGTTTTATAAACAAGCTTTTAAAACTCCTGTTTGTCGCGAATCTTGCCAATCGTGTTTATCGCGAGCAAAGTTGTGTATCAACTAAATGTTCTCACTTCAAGCTTCGACGAGTTTAGGTACACGTGGCAACGGGCTTATCGACCAAACATTGTTCGATAGGGGGTTTCAATAGTATCTTTAATAAATATTTTGTACATTTACAATTATTATCTCTATGTTACATAGAGTGTTTTTTAAGCTGGTTACCTACTGATACAATTCTATACTAAGAGCATTTTTTTTATGTAACATTAAAAAAGGCTATACTTTCATTTTGAAAACAATGCTGGCATAAAGAGGCCTGTTACGAGTACACGTCAGGTACAGTCAGCCAAGAAAGTGGTTTACCACTTTTCGACTCTATCATCTGATTGATAGAGTCGAAAAGTGGTATACTACTTTCTTGGCTGACCGTACCTACTACTGCACATTTATATTTATAGTTTTTGAAAGAAGTTTAAGTAGGTAACTATGATCCTATGAATAAGAGATTAGAACTCTAACAAGTATTTGTTAGATTTTATTTGTTGGATTTGATGTATTTTAGCTGCCCAAAAAATATATAGGCAACACAAAAAGAACCGCATAACTCGTACAAGCATATAGACCTACCATCTTATACTTAGAATAAAACTTAAAGTAAAATTAGTCCTAACCTAACCTTTCTGTACTTGCATGCATTCATAAGAGATGATGACGGGGTTAGGTTTTAACACAGTAAATCGTCATGTATCTACCTATAAACTGCAATATGCATGTAAGTAGAGTTGAACCAAAAGAAGTCTGCATCGATTTTGAAACGTCAAACCTCTATAAAATTATGACGTATAAATGACACTTGCACTGCGTGTGCTATCAAAATCGCTGCAGACTTCTGTTGGTCTAACTATATTAGCTTTGCAGTTACAAATGTAGCCATAAGCATGTTTGTTATTTTCGGGATATGAAAAACACCTGATTAAAACTTCATAAAAACTCCCCACGGTTGCTATCAGCAATGTTCCGCTCGAATTATTCCGTATTCACCGAAATTATCGCTACCATGTTGAAGGCAAATCGTTTTAAGTTCAGCGAAAGCGGTTGTATAATATACAACCGCTTTCGCGTACGATAAATAATAGCAGATAAAAAATAATATTATTATTTTTTATCTGCTATTATTTATCGTACTGTTATTGGGTTATACGCGTCGCTGATTCGCTTTGTATGAAAATAAGTTTTAATGGGGAATATGTTCATTTTTGTTGTTAGGTTATCATTATTATATTTGCGACATGTAAAACTTGGAATTGCTGCAAAAAGCCACGCTCAAAGGTCTACATAAAGACAGGTATCTAACGTGCTGCTTTTACTACATAAGTTGGACATACTATATTTTATTTAAGCGTACCTAACCAACTGATCAAAAGCATAAATAGAAATATAAATCTATATGTCCCACTGCTGGGAAAAGACCACAATAACAAAAGGGAATAGTTCCACGCTGTCCCAATACGAGTTAGAAACGATAGACAGGCCTATTCGGATTTCGAGATAATCACAAGATCTTGAGAAGATTTAGAGATCAACTAGATCTACATTAGATATCGCCTAGATGTGACTTGGATATCTAAGTCATAACTTGTCGAAATCGTTCAAGAGGACCTCCAGAATCGCGGAAACGTCAAATTTGACATATCTATCTTACAAATATCTTTAAATTATCCGTATTGTAACTTGTTGAAGTCTAGTAGAAATCTAATTCATTTTCCGAATCGAGCCGATATACCTTTAATTGAAGAACTTAGGAAATTGTATGACAGTTTCTCTCACCAAAAAGCTCTAACCATCCGACTGTCCAAAACTAACGTGACACTTACCCATCCTGTTAAATTAACCGATACGTTAACGCAGCTATCCCATTTAGAATTACAGCAGTGAGCATACGCTAGAGCGGTGTTGTTTTATACTAATCCGCCACATACTAGAGTATTTACTTAAGGGGCCGGTATATGACGTTTTCGATTTAGACCTCACTTTGTAACCATAATTTGTTCAATAAATGTTTAATAATTGCATTAAATTACACGTAAATTTGTTCACGAAGAAACCGTGTACCGACTCTTCATGCCATTGTATTTTTAATTTGCTGTTATTCTCTACAAATCGACACTAAAAGTATCAAAAAATCAAAATATGGAGTTCCGTTTGAGACGGAAGCAAAACAATTTTGTCTTTGACAGTAATTGAATTATTGTATGATTCTGAAAGCTAGATAATTCAGCTACCAATTTATTATCGATTTATATTTTTACTCACAAAGACAACACAGAAATTCAATCTCAAATGTAAACTTTCGAACAATTTCCATACATTGACGACATCACTCAAAATTCTTCTTCAAGTCAGATGCCCGTTGGGGCTACACCGGAGCACACGTGTACTTCTTCAAATGAAAATGACAGCTTGATTTTCTTGCTTTTGACAATTATATTGACATTAAATCATATACGCACACGAGAAAGTATACCAGTAGATAAATTGTATTTCATAAAATAGGGTACATAAATATCAGCTCGCGTCTCATTTAAATTTGATTTGCTGTTATAATGGTTGAAAACCGCAGTAAACTATCTTAAAACAATACGATTACAGTCGAATTTAAGTATTATGTTCCTTCAAAACTCGCTTAAAATGAAAAAAGTTTAAAGACTCATCTTTACTGATTGGGATCAATTTTTATTATGCTGGTATCATTTTGCGTCAGTTTAAAAACGTATTTGACTTCTGTACGTCAATGAATTTTGATGACAATTGTAATCTTGTATTATATTATAGAACTTTTATCTTAAAATAATGCCTATTAACAGGAAGAGTTATGTAATTCGTATAAGTAATACCTGAAAGTCTTGTACCTAGATCTGTAATACCATGGATTGCGACGAATAAATGATAATGATTATGCGGTTCGCTCCGTCTATATGTATAATGCGTGTACGTGCTGTTCTCTGAAAATCTTCAAGAAAAAATAACGGCTAGACCAGCACTAAGTACTAGCGAGTTTTTGCGGCTTTGAAGACCGAGATGAAGCTTACAGGCCAATAGCGCTCTAGTTATTGTTATGTATACCTATGTATCGAATGTTTTATAAATTACCTATAAAAAGCAATGTTTTATTTCGATTAGGTCTACATTTTGTGCATATTGCATATCTGAAGTATTTTCGCACTAAACTTGAAACTTTCGTTGAAACTAAATAAAATAATTATTCCAAATGTACAGTCGCCTGCAATTTATGTTACACAACGAAGGCCGCAAAAATATCTGACACGATCTTATTTGTAGAACCATAAGACCATGTCACATATTTTTGCGGCCTTCGAAGAGTAGGTACCGTCATTATCACCAACTTTGCCCGCTTATTTTTTAAAACGAATTTCTCAAAAAACATCACATCATATGACTTTTTTTGCTCAGCACGTCCATTGTGATCAAACGCATCAGTTTATTTAAAAAAAAAATTTTTTTATCGTGTTTTTACTCATTTTTTTGCGTTTTAGAGGACGGGCAAAGATATCCGGGGTTTTCGCCAACATTGCCCACGTCAATTTGGTATTCAAATACAGCTCGTATGATGATGATGTCTAAGGATCACTTAAAGGTTTTGGGCAATCCTACCATTCCCTGTTAATAACTTAGCGATAAGTGTAAAAACTTTAAAATAAATTTGCTGGGCAATGTTGCCTACCCGTTTTTGCCCATTTCCAAATAAGGCTCGCCTAAGCATTTTACAATCTCAATAGACATAATCTATGCTTCATGTGTTATAACTCAAACCCGGAAATATTTGTCAAAGAGTTCTCAATTTTTTCTACTTGCATTCATTATTTATCAATTTTTTGCCCGCCGAAATATACCCTATATTAGACAACTCGCTCAAACTCTAAATTCCCAAGTCAAGTTATGCACAAGTTTGGTATATAGTTTTGTCAGAAATATAACCTATTTTCTACTAAAAATAGCAGGGTGGCCATAACTATTATAATTTTTTCTACATTAACGAATTTGTTTAAAATTGTCGTTTTGGGCAAAGTTTCCCTGGAGGCAAAGTTGGCGCTAATGACGTAACATATTATTGCAGGTGACTGTACATAAATGTTTCGGTGATTTTGAGATTATTTTTCAGGTTAGTTTACTAACAATCAAGTTATGCAGATACCGATTTCGTGAACGTATAAGTAGTAAGGTACCGCTATTGTTTAGCGATACCGATTATTATTTAAGGCAAAACTATACCGTTGAAATATAAAGATTAAAGATATTAAAATTACAGCAGGGACAACCATTTTTTATAGGTGTACCTAAACCATCATTGGCCGAGCGTTAGCAAAGGTCTCCGTTTCAGCTTGGGCAAAAATGCTTTTGTATGTTCTCCTTTGCAGATCACATTTCTCAACTGATTCTCGTGAAAATTTGTAAGCAGGTTCGATAGAACTATTCTGTTTCGCTTTATTCGCCAAAATGGAAATGCCACCCTGCTGAAACTTTATTTATTTAAATTCCTATTGAATGGATTTTGCACCTTATGAAAAACCGTATAGAGTAGTAAATAACATTTTACATCTGACTTAATGACATCTTGTTTTATTCGCTTTAATTGTACAAAACGCGTATCTCGACAAAGCAATATTAGGTAGTAAAACAGCCAACAATCAAATTAATTAAATAGGTAAGTACGTCACGTGTGACATGAACAGACAAGGAAAGCAAGATTAAATGCATTGTTTCTCTTTCATCTTTCAATGGAACGCTTTTACCCTCAAAGGAGGCTAAGTGGTCAATACTAAACTAAAAGTCCAATCTTAAAAAAAACATGATGGGTCACTGACCTGTCCCAGTAAAGTGAGGTAGTGTGCGTGAAGTGCGCTTGTGTGTGAAATGGGGTAAATTGACAGAATCTGAAATTTTACCCACCGCTACCGTCGCCTTAAGCAGAAGCCTCTTTCCTTGAGGAAATTGCGTTAAACAGAGTCGAGGCTTACAGGGCGCTGCGCTGACGTGATAACTGCCTCTTAACGTGAGACGTCTATAAGGGTGCTTGTATACTGGGTTTCACGTGTCACGAAGGGTAAAATAGCAACCTGAAACATTGTTGTCAATATTTAAACGTTGTAGTTATTCCATTATAAAAACAGTTTTTTACTATTTTTTTAAACGTTGGGTGTATTTACGATAAATTTACGCATTCATTAGACTAGACAACAGTTTTTGGTGATACAGCAACTAATAACTTACAGCAATTATTATAAACATTGGTTTTAAATGATTATGTATAATAATCCAATTTTATTATGGAATAATATTAACATCAATAAATTGCTCTGATAATTAGATTAAGATTAATTACGATTCATAAGAGCTTGTTGCTAGGCCTACATGAATAAAGTATATTTTTGATTTTGATTTTTGATTTTGATTAGGATGAATTTTAATATTTATACACATTCACAAATGCACTATAAGCCTCAATTAGTTAATTTATGTTTTATCCCTTTATTAAAAATACATAAGTCTAAATGACGAATAAGCTAATTGAGGCTTATAGAATGTTTATGAATAAGGGCGTTAGTCTTTGGCTACTAATTATGAAGACCATTTTAACAACCCTAGAATGAATTACTTTATATTGCAGTATTCCTGAGTTCCTAAGCATATATTTTTATGTTGTATACCATTTTACATTAATTAGACACTGTAATATACGGTTACAGATAGTGTATAATTATTTACCATCGTGTTTTCACGGAAACGTACGAACGTGTCTTGCTATTTCAGTCAGTCTCGGCATAAAAAGTACTGACGTTGACTGAAGTAGCATGACAAATACGAACGTTTGCGAGAAAATACGATGGAAAACAATTATGCACTACATCTATAAGCTGTTTAGTTAAGTATACCTGCTGAGTTTTGACCCTTTTATGGCATTTTGCTCTAAATGTTATACATTGTATATTTGTCAACATGTTTTTGTCATCTGTGTTTGTTTGTCATAAATAAATGTACTTATTTTCTTTCTTTCTTTCAATATCGACAATATCAATGTGCAATCCCCCTAACGTCTCTAGCCTCGACAATACCCCGTTGTTTACATTATATTAGAGCAGCAGCTTTTGACTGTGCGACAATAAGCGACTTTACTCTTAATACTCTACAATTTCAGGGATTAATTCATATTTCAAGTGCGAATTTGTATAAGTTTCTGTCAATAATACTTTGAATTTTGTGTAAACATTTAGTTGTATTCAGGAAAACAGGATTTGCCTTTTCAGCTCATTTTAATAGCTTTTAATATCATAATTATTCATATCATCAATATCATAATACTGTCCAAAAACAAATTTAGTCCAGACACTAAAAAAGTTAATTTTAACACGTGAAAGACAAGTACATACTCATTACTCGTATAAGGTACATAATATATTATGTTATATTGGACCAATGAAGTCATTAAATTCATCAAGGAGGGGCTTTAATGAACGCGTATAAGAGCAGCCTTTTCTCAGAAAATACAATAAACGCAACCCATCCAAGCACAATAAGGTGGCTGCAATTTCTTTGTCTACCCCGAACATTTTTATAAACTAATTTCGGGTAGTTTAGTGGTGTTTTATTAATATCTCCGTTGACATTTGTTGGGACGTCAGTCTTTCCGTGACCACAGCTGGTGCAACTCAGCTGAAACGTCGGAATTAAAGGTAAAAACAATGAAATTATATCGCGGTAGACCCGTTTGTGTAATTAAATAAGGTGAGATTGTAAAACGGCTGCGTAACTTTAATTATGTCGAGTTCACCTTCACATAATTAATGTAGTAATTAACATAAAATAAATAAGTAAAAAATTATTTGTAAAGTTGACGATATAATAAGTGATCCGATCTTGTTCAAACTTGTTCGAGATAACGGCTCACTTTATATTTCGTCAACCTTACAAGCTCTTATCGCAGACTGTACTTCACATTAGAAAATCGTTTAGGTTTTATAGTCTGTTACTTTGAAGTACTACGCCATCGACATACATTTACTATTCAAATAACAAATGAGCGTTCCATACTTTTTCCTATGGGCAGTAAGTATTTCATAGTTAAAGAAACCGGTCAATAGCCTGTTGGGCCATGTTCAATATAGGGTTTCGTAGTTACGCGTCCGTCACAATAGGCAAATTTCATACCCAGTTTACATTTAGAGGACGTATTTACCCTATTTTTTTTCCACAGACTATATTCGTCATAACATGTCATTGAATTTTAGCGTTGTTAACTAGCCTAGCGCCAAAGAATCCTTAAGATGCAGCCACACCGCAGTAAACTTTTGAGCAGCAACACAGTGTAACACGGTAACATTAGATAACTTTCCTAGTTACTGTTGAAAAAAGTTGCTCCACAAAAAAAAACAACGGGTTGCACTCCGGGAGTGCCGATACCGGCAGAAGTGAAAACTCAATGACATTGTAACAGTTTTTCGATCAGGTCACGTGTCCATCTTAAGAACCATCTTTACGTCTTACGCTGTCGTGAGTTTAAAATTTTTCCCCACCTCAAAAAGTGCACAGCGCCGCTAAAGAAGTTTTCAGTTCAAAAATATTTAAAGTTTTATCATCCTCATAAAAGCCTGTGCACACCGGCTGCGTGTGCGTGACGTGTACGTGCGCGTGCGGCGTTGTAGTATACAGATCCTTATGAGAGACGGCACACCGCTTGCGTGACGTGTGCGTGTGCGGCTCCAACATTTTAGTGCACGCGCACCTGCACGTCACGCACACGCAAGCCGGTGTGCACAGGCCTTAACGCCTTAAGACTGAATAATTTTACGGTTTATTTGACTCACTTGTTTTAAGTCACTCGCGCGACATGTTTCGGAAAGCCTAGGTCTCCTTTCTCAAGCACTAACAGTGCGAGCAGCATTAATGACGGCCGTGTATCTCGTACTCAGTACTCATAAGACTTCATGAAATATGCAAAATTGACGCTCAAGTTGTAAATTGTGTTTTCTTATTTGTCTATTTATTTGTAAATTATGTTTTCTTACTTTTTATCGTGCTTATACAGCACATTTAAAAAATAAAAAGTAACAAAATCAATACGTTTAAAACGTCATCCAACTTGGTTCCTAATTCGAATGTTCAAAATGGAATTTTATACCCAAAGTGTAATTTTCAAAACATGTTTCAACTCTAAAATTGCAAAATAAAAGAGTGGACTTCGTGGTAAGTTATAAAGAGGTAATCAAATCTAATCCAAAGGCTAGGCACTAATTCAGCCTTTCCCAAACTGTTTGTTTATTGTATCTTCTATTTTTTTTCTTTATGGTGGCCAAAAAATAAGTGCATTCCCGTTGCCAGGGAGGTTTTAGGATTATAACGAAGTTACATATGTCTTTGATTATACTGAGCAACTTTTACTATGGGACCAACCCCGAAATCGAGAAAAAAAATTACCCTCCCATAGAAAATGGACCAGCCAAAATGTATGAAACAGTTTTTTTTTCCGGGATTTCGGGGTTGATCCCATAGTAAAAGTTGCTTAGTATAATCCCAAAACCTCCCTGGCAACGGGAATGCACTTATTTTTTGGCCACCGTGTATAAGGATCACCAACAGATATTAGATCTGAACAAAATAAACCTGTAATCTACAGGGTAATTTATGGGACGTGAGCAGCGCCTACTCTACAGACTAAGTTAATGTTTATGAATTCTTCACCATCATATTTAAGTGAATCAACCAAACCTTTTTCGTGCTTTTTACCTTGTTTGAGTTTTTTGTTAAGTACCTGAGGTTTACTTCTCTACAACCCCGGTCACACCCTTAATTAGTAAAGATAAAACCTCTTGTTATGGCAGCTCTTTGATTATAAAGAAAGTAAACTGTCACACTCACATTTGAGTGAGATAGGAGGTTTCAAAAGTACCTAAACCAGTTGCATTTTATGGACTACTTGCAAGCACAAGGGCACATAATAGCATACATAGCAAACTGTAACACTGTTATCTCCAGCGTTCAGAATAACAACTTCAAAAACAATTTGACAACCGGTCTGGCCTACTTAGCGGTTAGTGACCCTGCCTGCGAAGCCGATGGTCCTGGGTTCGAATCCCGGTAAGGGCATTTATTTGTGTGATGAGTACAGATATTTGTTCCTGAGTCATGGATGTTTTCTATGTATTTAAGTATTTGTATATTATATATATCGTTGTCTAAGTATCCACAATACAGTCCTTCTTGAGCTTACCGTAGGACTTAGTCAATTTGTGTAAGAATGTCCCTATAATATTTATTATTTATTAATTGGCCTAAAACGTGACGTTCCTCAGTAACGCTTTAAGGGCCCGTTAAAAGTTTGAGAAGGCCTGAACGAGCCGTTGAAGCCTATAATTACTTTTATAACCGACTGCGAGAGATGAACTGATATGACGCCATTATCAGATTTATAGTGTTTTTAGTTTTACCTGAGACTTTTACTACAATTCCATAACTCTAAAATATTACTTTACCACTACTATGACGCAGTGGGACACAGTGGGCTCTGAATAATAATAATAACAACTATTCCTCTCTCTGCAGCCCTGACCACCGGTAGCTTGGGCCTTGCCCCGCTGCTGGCGGCACCCTAGGTTAGGTTTTTTATAATGTGTTTATATTCATTTTTATTGTTTTGTAAGTGTTTTTATATTTTACTTTTATATTCATATTATAAATAACCTAACTTAAGATGAGAAATGAATAAAGAGAATAATACTATACTAATTTTGAAATGCCAAACTGGACAAAATAAGTACATTTTTAAATCTTTAATTTCTAACCAATTCATTTTGCAAAGATAAGCTATCTTAATAATTGAGTATCATAACCATAAGGTTGTGACTCTAAGTATAACAGAACAAAACAGGAATCATTAATTTAGGAAGCAGACAAAGTTCCACACACTTTCAAAATACGTCATTAAAAAAAAACAACCGGTTGCAGTCACAGAAGTGAAAACTCAATGACATTGTAACAGTTTTTCGATCAGGTCAGGTGTCCGTCGTACGTCTTACGAATCTTACGGTCACGTGACCTGTCGCGAGTTTAAAATTTTTTCCCCATCACAAAAAGTGCACAGCGCCGCTAAAGAAGCTTTCACTTCAAAAAAGTTTGACAAGCCTACCTAATATTATACCGACTCTAGCCTTGTTAACTTTCCCAAAGATTTATGAATTTTATGACCATGACCCAGTAACCACAAATGAGACATGAATTATGCCCGAATCTCATACTTACGCATAAAAAAACCGGCCAAGTGCGAGTTGGACTCGCGCACGAAGGGTTCCGTACCATTATCTATAAAAACGGTCACCCATCCAAGTACTGACCCCGCCCGACATTGCTTAACTTCGGTCAAAAATCACGTTTGTTGTATGGGAGCCCTATTTAAATATTTATTTATATTCTGTTTTTAGTATTTACTGTTATAGCGGCAACAGAAATACATCATCTGTGAAAATTTCAACTGCCTAGCTATCACGGTTCATGAGATACAGCCTGGTGACAGATAGACATATGGACGGACAGACAGACGGACAGCGAAGTCTATACGATTAAATAAATAAGTAATAGGGTCCCGTTTTTACCCTATGGGTACGGTACCCTAAAACGTTGATTGCGGTATCATCTCAACAATCCTTATTACACTTTCAAAACACGACCTGTAAAAGAACAAAATGGCTAGATAATTTGACAGGCGGGCAATAACGCCGTAACCCATTAAACGCCGGTCATAATAAAGTCATTATGTGAATAAATGCTAACGAGTATATTTACAGGGCGTCTGCAGCGGCCATTAGGGATAACGTCACGATTTTGTTGCAGAGGGTTTACTAGATGTGACGTGTCAGTTTGACAGGAATGTCTCTTCTTCTTCCACGCGTTATCCCGGCAATTTGCCATGGCTCATGGGAGCCTGGGGTCCGCTTGACAACTAATCCCATGATTTGACGTAGGCACCAGTTTTTACGAAAGCGACTGCCATCTGACCTTCCAACCCAGAGGCGAAACTAGGCCTTATTGGGATGAGTCCGGTTTCCTCACGATGTTTTCCTTCACCAAAAGGCAACTGGTAAATATCAAATGATATTTTGTACATAATTTCCGAAAAACTCATTGGTACGAGCCGGGGTTTGAACCCGCAACCTCCGGATTGAAAGTCGCATGCTCTTACCGCTAGGTCACCAGCGCTTCTTGACAGGAATGTATTAAACAAATTATTAATTTCAAATATCGCTCATTTTTGCAACCACGATTCTTATGTGACGTTCATGTACTCCGTGACAGTAATTTTTACGTACCATATCAAGTACTATTATTTATTCCGTGCTTATGTATTTAATCAAAATTAAATCAATATTTACTAGATTCTTGTTCAGTCACCTGCAATAATATGTTACTCTTCAAACGCCGCAAAAATATGTGACACGCTCTTATGGCTCTACAAATAAGATCGTGTCAGATATTTTTGCGGCCTTCGTTGTGTAACATATTATTGTACCTAGGTGACTGTTCATTTTCATATCACTAATATCAGAGATGTACATGACGCGATTATTTAACGATCCTAATAAATCGAAAGAGAATGATCATAAGCGTTCATTTTCAAAAATATAAATATGATATCGATATCATTATTGTATTAGGTAGGAACGGCGTAAAGTGCAGTCTTTAGTGTCAATTGAAGTTTGAAGTTGTATTTTACAACGAAACAAGAATACCCAATGAGATTATCTTAGGTACATATATATAATTCAGCTGTATAAGTATTCTGTATTTTTCTTGTTTCATTCAAAATGTAAAGCAACATCGTACTTTCATGACTTTGTGAACACAATCCAATTCCTTTCACCCCTTTCTGCTGAATAATTTACTACATTCTCACGCAAAAGGACTTTTTAACTGATTTTAAACGGTAAATAAATAATACCTAGGTAACATTTTCTTTTTTATTACATTAGTCTAAGTACATACATAGTATATTATTATATAGGTACAGTGTCTCTCAACACTTGAAATATTGTGAACCGCATGTTAGTTAAGTATTAGTATTAGGTAAGTGGTATAATATTCATATGTTCTCTGTGAGATACGTTTATGGAAGCATCTGTATTTAAGGCCATTTATGTTATTTTAAGTTTTATGTTCATCCCATGTATGTTGTTCTGTGTTATCTCCTCAATAAATAAATAAAAATAAAATTCTGATGGAATGATTGTTCCAGGGAATCGACAAATTTAAATGCATAGTAGGTGCCTATTTCTTATTGTTGAAAAGTAATACCTATTTCGAGTATATTTCTTCATTATTCAATAGTTCTATGACTACATTTTAGTCAATACCTATCATATATACATTTTTTAATCCATTGGACGCTAAAAACTGTCTACAACTCAAAGAACGCATATATAATATTTCATATGATTTCACAGTAATCTTCCTGTCTCATGCCTTAAAAATAATTATTAAGCTAAATAATAACTTAATAAGCAATATTATATGCTTTATGTAAGTAAGTGAAAATTCTAACTTCGTCTACGTAAGATTTAATTACTTTGAAACGGTCTAAAACGTTATAAATTTATCATCACATTGCACGAAACCCTTATACGATGGATTTTTCATATCCAGTACATTAAATTCTACGTTTTATCCTACATCAGATAGGTGCGAAGGCAAGCGCCGCTTTGTTTCCACTTAACGACCCCAAGTAATAGGGCATTGTCATGTTTTTGTGACCATGTAGGCCAGCACGCCAACGGGCTTCGCAAAAAATACAGTACAGCGGACCACACATATTTTACCTCTAATATACGTGTAAGTGGCTTCTAATGCTCTTTTTATTGGTGTTAATGAATGATTAGTAAAAAGACAATTAAAAGCTAAGCTTGTAGTTACACGGAACGGTTATTTTGCAAGAAACAGTCAGTTGGGGCAGCATAATTATTTTTTATGTCCTTATGAAAACATACTAAAATTTAATTACACAAACGGGTCTACCGCGATATAATTAAATAATCGCGTTTGTTTAATTAAATATGTGTACAAAACGCGAGAGTTTAAAGTGTTATACTAAAATTTGTTCAGAAAATGTATCTGTGTTTTTTACGTAGGTTTTAGGTAGCTTTCTTCGCCAGTGTATTTTTTCTGAAAACAGTTGTTTTACATAAATTATAAAGCGATTTAACAAGCCCAAACTCAAAGATTATAGGTACTTACGCATGTACATTTTCACCAGTTTGTAGAAACCAAAACATACTGAAGCATAATTATCCATTTTTTCTCTCATTTTATCCTAAAAAGGGAACAAGGTAGAAAAAATGCTGATTTCTAGTAAAGAGATATACGATCTGCAAAGAAATAGCCACGTCATCATTTTCAGAAACACTCCAGAGAAATTGAGGTGGGAAACTGTTGAGTTTTTGTGTCATTTATTATTCCGCCATGAATAGAGAATGTGGTCAATTTTTTATTCCATTCTTCCTTCGTCATTCATGCCAATTTTTTTACAAATATGCAGCACCTTGTGAAATGGTACTGTATTATTTAAGATAAAATGTTTTGAAACAGTCTCAATAAGCTGACTTTTCGAGACAGGGGAATATTCATTTTTATTTTTTCGAGTCCCATCAATCTTCTGGCATTATTTATTTTTAAAAATGCGTTTATTTTCAGACAACTCATAGGTAGGTCAATTATCATTGTTTGTAAACGGACTTAAAAACTAAAATCATAGAAAATTTTACACTAAGAGACTAAAACTAAAAGAAATTACCTAATATTAATAACAAAGGGTATATAAACTACGAGCCCTGCATATCATTAACAGTTAGAAGGTTAATTAAAGTCATCATCATCATCATATCAGCCTTTTATCGCCCACTGCTGAGCATAGGCCTCTCTTCAAGTACGCCACCTAACTATCCCGAGTATCCCGGTCCCGAGCCAATCTCATCCAGAAGTGACCCGCAATCTTCCGAATGTCGTCCACCCAACGAGCCAACGGACGCCAGCACACTTGTCAAATATAACAAGCTGTTTAGAATAGTTTGTCCCTTTTTGTCATTTTGTCATTTGTGTTTGGTAGAAAGAAAGAAATATCAGAGTTTCGCTAAGTTTTATGACTCTTTTTTGCGTTCATCTACTTTTTTCCTATATGAACAAATCTACTGTTAAGTAGATTAAAGTAGAGCAAAGTTAACCTTTGCTATAGCAATCAGTGTAACTCTTAATTAAGAATACTTTGCTTCGGGTCTTTCAACCCCATAGGTACATCAGTGAACGTGAACGTGTTAAAAGTATGGATTTATCAATAACAGAAACCTCTTAATAGTTGTGTTTAAGATCAAACCTCAAGTCCCAGTTAGATTAATATCTCACTGACCAATTACGCCAGTTTCCACCGACTTTGGCGTTTTGATTGCGGGTTCAACTCCAATTTCTGTTGATTTATGATAATAAAACCTTCATTATACATGATGGTGGATATTTTATAGTGATTGGCTGCCTGTGGCTGAGAATAGACCTTAATGGTTCGTATTATATTTTTGTTGGTTTTTTAATCAAATGACTTTTAATTGAATGCTCAGTCTGTCTTGTCTCAAATATTAAATTATTAATTAGTTACTATCATTAAAGTTTGAAGTTCAGTTTTCTGTTTCATTCAGTGTCTAATTGAGCTTAATTTCAACTTTAAGTAACTTTCTGACAATGCAATTTTATGGGACTGTTAAATTTACCACGGTATCAAGTTGCAGTACAGTCCCTTACAGACTAGGTGTCGTTAAAAGTCCATAATTTTTCTGGTTCATCATCATCATCATCATAACTTAAGAGCTTTGCTCTTGTCGGTGGAGTAATCGCCAATTAATTAATCAATCTTTCTTGTGTCAGTCTTTTAATTTCCTCATACGGCGCATTATTTTTTATTTGGCTGAGATTAGTAATTCTAGGTTTCCCTCCTTCTCTTGTATATTCAATCCTGCCTTCCAGGATGTTCACTGGTTAGGCCACCAATTTTGTAGAGGCCGTGGCAATACTAAGAGTCGTTGTAAAAGCGTGCAGCCGTGGGAGCGGGTGGTTGCACGCTCCATTTCGCCCACAACTCGATCATGACCGTCATTCAACTTTGCCCTCGCGCGCGAACGTGTGCACAAGTTAATGCATTTTTAGTGGGTTCTGCCTGTTTTTAGTCGTTGAAAAACTGGCGGTTAGCCCGCTGTGGGCAAACAGTTATCGTGGCCTAGTGATGCTGAGGGTGTTGTATCATAAAACTGGCTCAGAAAGAGAGGTTTCGTGACTAGAGCATAGAATGACATGAGCTCTTTAGTATTGCTAAGGCATTATTGGCCACATCATCTGTTGTAGATACTTGTTGCGGCGCTTGTGTGTTTATGGGGTCCCGCATCGCCGTTGATGGCTATAAAGTCCTATAGCAGCGCGGCATTTCTTGCCACATCGATCGCACACAAAACGCGAGTCCACAGGAGGTGGTAGAGCACGACGAAGACTTTTCCGCTTAAGGTTCTCCAGCCAGTCGTCGTCATGCTTTGAAGTTCCGACTTTAATGTCATGACGCCACTCCTGTCTCATTTCGGCTGACTGTAACAGGGACGTAAATGCGCCTTAGCTTCTTAGAATCTGAATAATTATATACTTACTTTTGTAATTTTCCGTTTTAAAGACCATCAAGATAGCATAGTTATTTAGTATACTAAAAAAATGCCTTACTTATTCCAAGCTGGGGCCATATATTATGTGTTAGTTAAGGTGAAATCTCATTGTCTGATTTTGTACCTATCTATCTACATAATAATATATTTATTATATATGTAAGTACTAATATACGAGAGAAGCGCCTGGCGTCCGTTGGCTCGTTGAGTGGACGACATTCGGAAGATTGCGGGTCACTTCTGGATAAAATTAGCTCAGGACCGGGACAAATGGTGTAGTCGAAGAGAGGCCTCATCAGTGGGCAATATCAAAAGGCTGATGTGATGATGATACATGTAAGAAGCATACCTTCACCTTTTACATATCCATAGTAGTATCTTAGCTCATTTTCATACATATTTATTTATTAAAAAAAAATATATAGGTATGTCTGTGTGAAATCATTTCCGAATATTCCTTTATATTATTTAAAATAGCGATATTCGAATCGCCACCGGCGGATCCCTAAGCGCGATGCGCGCGCGCAGGATAATGTCTTCATTCGAGATAATTCCACTAGACGCCGACCACTTTTTGCATTCTTTATGACCTGGGTGGGATCCGCGCAGAACTGGTTGTTACAGCCAGTTAGGGCTGCCACAGCGCTTTATTTGCAATATTAACATATATTATTATTTTGTTTACTAGCTTTCGCCCGCGAGTCCTTCTGCGTAGTATGATGATTTCTGTCATAACGTCGTTGCGCTTACCAAATCTGATATGTGCGAGATTTTAATCAAATGAATATACCTTATATATTTTGTTGCTAGGTGACTATTCGTCAATCAAAAATCGAGCACATATCAGCTTTGGAAAGCGCAACGACGATAAGTGATTTTGAAAAAAACTTGTTTTAGGCAAAATCAACAAAGAGGTTGTTGAAATGTCTTAGTAGGAATTACTTTGTAGTACGCTAGATAGGTATAAATAAAATTTAAAGATATTGAGGTACAAAGGCAAACTTATTAAGTACTATAAGGGATCTCTTCCAGCTAATCTTTGAGTTACTGAGTGTTGTGTATGTTTTAAACATATCGCTTAATTTGCTTACCAATATAGGGATAAGTATTTAATTATAAGATTATAACAAATAATACAGCACATTAATAAATACTTTTAAAACATGGCATGTAATTTATTCCAGATTTTAAACCAAAATAATTATCACATCCCTTAAAATCTTTAGGCAACATTGTTTTCATTTAATTTCTTCCTAACCCCTAAACATTCCTTTACAATTTCACTCTTAAAAGTGCCCTTTAAACGGCACAATTTCAAAGTGTCGCGTGAACCCTTAAAAGCCTCGGGTTATGATTATTAAACATTTTAAAACTCAAATGTAACAATCCTGAGAAAGATACCAACCACAGAATAAAAAATAATCTAGTAATTATTATTGCCGTCTTGCAGACTACAATATTTTACTGCAAAACCTTTTTTAGCTGTGGCAGTATACTATACTAGGGTACGTATAAGATTATCTGTGGGGTGTAAATTGAATGTAGCCGGGAACCCACACATGTGGGCGTAATAAAGAAGCCGGAATTATATGAGTATCATTAACTTGATATTACGTGCCAGATTTCATGATGAAATCAGGTTATTCCGTTGAAATAAGATATTATCAAAAATCTTGACACGTGTGTTCGTTATTAGTATAACTCTCTGGTAATGCCGCCATTTTTACAAAAATAGACTGAACTGCAACGTGGAAATATTATTGCCACAACCTATTTTGTTACAGGACAAATTTCATCCCAAGACAGCATCGTAGAATGAAATAAACTAAACAACTTTCACACTGAACTACAACACCCGCTGCTTTTCAAGAAAAGTCCATTCGTATTCCTTTGCTCCGTTATAAATACATCCATGCAAATGGAGTGAAAAATCAGCTGCGCCAATCGCATACAATATGGAAGAAGATTAACTGACCCCTGGAGATATATCGTTCGAAAAGAGCAGTCTTGCCTTACGTCGTTGTGAGTGCTTGGACTGGAGTGGAATTGGCAGCACAGGGATTAAATAGGTTAGGTTAGGGGTTAGAAAATGAAATCAGTATTGCTAAATGATACTGGTCAATTCTATATAAAGTGAGCCGTTTTAATTGCTTCCTTGTATTTGTGCTGTGTTGCTGTTTTTTTCTTATCAATCTGATTTTTTAGAAGCTTTTTTATTGCTTCTAAAAAATATTAATTTAATGCCGCACAAAGACCAATTCTCGTAAATAAAAATATTTTTATTTTTATGTAAGAAAGTAATACTTACGTTTTTATTCAGATGACCTACCGCGAACGTTATCTGTGTATTTCTCACTCGAATATATACGAGTATTTAAGAGCAGAGAGGCAGACGACGAAATTTCCATTTTCGATTTTCGCGGTAGTTTTCAGTTTGCTTGAGATAGGTACTATTACACATACGTCACGCGCAGTGTCAGGATTCCGAATTAAAACAAAAACGCTGTTAACCGGGTCATTTGTTTTATTTAAGCAACCACAACAAAACGAGCAGTCGTGTAATTGTTTTCCATTTTATAGTAATTGACTTGCGGGCGCCTGGCGAAATGTTGTCGAATTTAATCGAACGAAATTGTATACCGGGAGATGGAATCAAATAAATGATATCAAAATTAAATGTATTAGCAAGCGAAAAACTGAGCAAGCTGAGACGGAAATTAAGCAAATACTCAAAAGTTAGTGCTGATACCTTTTTTGCTTTCGAAATAGCATCATTTATTTAATGAAGCGGAACAGCTGGTAGATAACTGCGTGTTTAACTGTTTTATAAAGTCATATATTTTTGAAGTGAAAACTTCTTTAGCGGCGCTGAGCACTTTTTGAGGTGGGGAAAAAATGATAAACTCGATTCAGCGTAACGCGTAACGTAACGCTGACGTCATGTGTCACGGACAATGTCATTCACCAAAGAACTTTAGTCATAACGTATCATAATAAGGTCAATTATTTAAAACTTGACTTTTATATTAAGCAATAAAGCTCAATGTTCTAATCTTGTACGGGCTGAAATACGAGGATCTCACAGTTACATTCTAACTTTATATCACTCAAATATAATTCAATAAAGTTACATCTTGATGAAATCGCTAATAAAAGTGAACTAGAGTACTGGTGAATAAAACTCAAAATATCATATCATGATATCATAATATCATGACTTCATATCATCTTGATGAAATCGCTAATAAAAGTGAACTCTAGTACTGGTGAATAAAACTCAAAATATGATGATGATGATGAATATATTTAGATGCGAGGTCTGCAAGGTAACTTTACAATTTCTATTCGAGTTATAAACAATTAACGCTACAAATTTGAATTTTGAATTTTAAACAAGATCACTGACCAGCAATTTCGGAACTAAAGTTTTTCAATAGAAAGGAGGATGGGTCAATTATACATAGTGCTGCAGACATTTTGGACTAAGTCATTGAGTTTTCACTTCTGTCGGCACTCCCGGAGGTGCAACCCGTTTTTTTTTATAAGATAACTTAGAAAATATTCCACTTGTACCTATCACAAGTAACAAGCTTTCACCCAGGTCCCCTAGACAAAACATTTTATAGATGTTCGATATTCATCACACGCGCAAATTTGTTCGAATAATTAAGCGTAAGAGAATAATACAGTTGGGCTTCAAAAAAATCCATCAAGTAACTGTTATAACATATATCGTGAACTAAATTTCAGTTAATTAGTAAAATATAGGGCTAGCCTTGCCTCGCTCAAAGCTGTGCAAGGGCAAAGTAAAAATCACAAGTTATTTCCACCTCCAACTCCCGAGCAATTGCGGAATTTTACACGACGAATGCCGACCGAAAATTCCACGTCCAACTACTACTACGTTATTTGTACCTATGTCAGTGTGATTAATGGAATCGCCGCCTTTTTACTCTGACATTCGGATTATTTAAAAAAGAAAAAAACGGAATTTATTGTACGGATTGCCTTCTGTCCAGAATGACATGGGGATTAATTGAGCTTAATTTACGCAGTCAATAGGCATGAAAGGTAGAATGAAAGGCACCTTAAGTATTTTATGTAACAATACATTGAAATACATTGAAACGAGAAAACTAGAAGGAAAACATGATTACTGTAACTCAATGTAATAAATAAGTAAGACCTAAAAGTTTCAAAAGTGAAATTATAATTAAGAAGAAGTAAGTCTGAATTATGGATGTTATCAATCATTTTTTTTTTAATAGGTACATCACTATATATTTTTTGAATTTTTCAGTTTTCAATAAAATTACCTATGCACTTATTATAACAATTTTTTTAAACATTTAAGAAACTACTTAATAATAGCATAATTTCAATCAATAGTCTTCACTTTTGTAAATTGTTTTACTTGAAGCTATAAAAACGAAATACTACACACAACTCCAACGGACTATGTACCTATTTACACCGCATATTATTATTTAAATCAGGAGGACGATTCTAATGTAATAATTAGTTATGGTTTCGAAATGCTTGTCATTTCACCTTCGCGACCGTGTTGGTGATTGCCGCATCTCACAACTGTCACTTCATTTTTGCACCAATCAGCGTAGGCGTTTTACAAGGTTGTCCATACTTCCATACTAATTATTACAAATGCGAAAGTGTGTATGTCTGTCTGTCTGTCTTTTACCTCTTTACGCTTAAACCGCTGAACCGATTTAGTTGAAATTTGGCATAGAGATATTTTGAGTCACGGGGAAGGACATAGGATAGTTTTTATGTCGGGAATCATCCCCAAAGAGAGTGAAAAGTGGGGGGTGGAATTGAAAGAATTAATGAATTCGGTGGCTCGGCCATCTTGAGCGAATGGGAGGTGATCGGGCGGTGAAAAGAGCGTTTGAGGGAAAACCTATAGGACGCCGCCCAGTCTGCCGACCTAGGTATCGATGGGCGGATGTGCTGGACGCTGATCTGCGCGAGCTCCGGATTGAAGACTGGCGAGAAATGGCACAGGACCGGGATCAGTGGCGAGCAGGCGTGTTGGAGGCCAAGACACACTTTGGGTCGGTGCGCCAGAGGAGTAAGTAAGTAATGAATTGCCTGATCACTGATTGAAACTTATGCTCAAATTGAATGATTGCTATTACACTTTATTTGCTTACACTAGCTACTGTTACTGATTCCATGCAGACGAAATCGCGGGCAAAAGCTAGTATCAGAATAAAGTCAAAACGTTAACAAGTTGTTTACATCTGAATAGGGCTCCAGTTCTCAGCATGACCAGTGCAGTAATTCTCTCGGAACGGGACTCCGTTTAAGGCAGTGAATACATTCAGCAACAATGCCTGCTCTACATCTGTTGGACTAACAAGGACCGTCTACAGGTGGCTATGGAACCATCGAATAACTTACACGTGTCGTTTTACTTCTAGAGAAATCGGATTTAGAAATGGTGATATCAAATTGTTAACATATTTTTATGTTAGTACGGTCCTGTAGGAAAGCCTCTAATAAGGTAGATTGAAAACCTTTGAATGAAGCCAGCGGACCAACGGTCAATATCCCTCATGAGTTAACGTCTTTTGGCTGGTATGATGATAAATTGAGGCCTTAGTGAATAGGGGTAGTAATTTCGCGCAGCTCAGGTGAAAAAGGAAAAAGTGTAGAAGTATTATATCAATTATATGGAACTTATATCTTTTTTCACCTGCGCTGCGCGAGACTTGTACCTACTCCTTTTCACTAGAGCCACAGTTGACGATGATTCAATATATTTACATGCATTGTTGTCGCTCAAGTAGACACAGTTAGATAAAGATCGACGAATAATAAAAAATGAGACCCATTTTGACGAAAAAGAATTATTTTCAAGCAATGAGACATTTGTTGTACCTACTAAGGAAAAACGCTTACATACAGGTGGTGGCTATGGAACCGTGTAAGATCTCCTTACACGTGTTATTTATTCATTTACTTTCTGTTTACAAAATCATTGAAAAACAACTTTAGATGTATTTATTTTCTAAGTAAAACACGCGAAAAGATATTTTTTTTTTCTTACAACTCCCGGGTCATCAATGAAACGTAAGAGCCGGTATCAAGTTGAAAATTAATAGGTTTATTTATAATTCTTGAAAGGGGTTATATCATAGCTAATCATGATATCAGTGCACGTTCGATTTGGCATAATAGTCTAATAATTTCACGCCAAAAACATGTTTATTGTTACTTTAAACGTAGCCGTCACATTTACAAAAGCAGCGGCCATTTCCAACCAGATTCAAACTTCAAACTCTTGAAACTTTTCAAAAAGGCCCAACGAAGCTATCAAGTAATTTCATTGTGAACTTCAGCAAGTTGGAAGCTGCTTTATGGAGCGTTTCGGATCTGTTGAGGCGATCAGGGCCTGTCATGTTTCGAAAATACGAGCCTCATGAATCATGGGCGAGCATTCCGATTGGATGCGTACAGAGAATGGACACTTTGTTGATACGTAATTAGTGATATAATGCGTGTTTTAATAAAATGTTAGAAAGTTAGTTAAATAGGTACGCAAATATCAAGAATCTGCTTATTACTACTTAGTTTAACGCACCTGCAGCGCACCTGTGCGCATAATATTAACGAAATTGATTTATAGCTTGATGAATTTGGTACCTCTTAATTTAAATTATTTTCTTTTATATCAGACTGTAATGGCCTCTGTATAAAACAACCGTGAGTATTATCTAATTTGTAATGTTACTATTACTATTATCAAATGGGTGTTTACCTGTCAATAAAGAACTATTATTATTATTATTGTCTGTCTTTTACAAATTCTCGGGACCATGGGGTCCCGGGCATTTGGAAGGCGTGCGTGGGGCCAAAGCCAACACGTAGAGGCCCTTTGTAATAAGACAATTTACTCTAAATGTAATGTGACACCAACCGACGATTATCCCTGTTTGCACTATAATAGTGCACCCAAGGACAAGCCCCGGTTAGTGTAGTACTATTGTAAGAAAAGGTACAAAAAGAAACCGGGCTATTGAGTTGAGTTGCTAGTGGGCTAGTAACCGGGACTATGGAGGAGACGATGGCACCTGCCCTGCTCATATGTTAAAAAACATGAAAAAATGGGCCAGGTGGTGACTCGCCAACTCATAATATGGGTCCCCGAAAACGGCCGCTCGCACGGAGCGACAAGGGGACAACATCACGTGAGCGGCTCAGGGCGTGGAGAGGTGTGCACCGCTTTCTACCCAGTGGCTGTAAGCAGCCACTGTGCCAACTCGCGTCTTTCACTTCCATCCTGCGAGCATATAGCTCTGACACCCCACTCTGGACGGTCGGTTAAGGCAAGCCAGAGGTGAGAGTCCTGCGGCCCCTGCTCAGTGTTCACTCCAGCCGGCCAATGAAGGCAAGCCGGAGAGAGGGGCCTGACCGACTCTCGGGGGTATGGGACCCAAGGGACGTCACTTCCCATTCAGCTCGCCACAAGCTGCCCTGGGGGCTTATTATTATTTTCTTTATTTTTTTGAATTCTTATTATTCTCTTTATTTATTTTTCGTCTTATTAGGGTTTTTATAATATGAATATAAAAGTAAAATATAAAAACACTTACAAAACGATAAAAAATACATATAAACACATTATAAAAAACCTAACCTAGGGTGCCGAATTCTTATTATATTCCTTTATTCAATTAGGGTCTTAGGTTAGGATTTTACAATGTGAGTATAAAAGTAAAATATAAAAACACTTACAAAACATAACAAAAATATATAAACACATTATAAAAAACCTAACCTAGGGTGCCGCCAGCAGCGGGGCAAGGCCCAAGCTACCGGTGGTCAGGGCTGCAGAGAGAGAACCGGCGGACTATCCGCGCCGTGTCCAAGATCACCGCCTTCTGCATCTGACCCTTGATCCAACCACCCAGCGAGAGTCTCTCTAGGTGTTGGTCGAGACTCTTCGCTATGAGACCGTTCGCTGACACAACTATCGGAACAATGATCGTCGAGTCAACATCCCACATGGCGGTAATCTCATGAGCTAAGTCTAGGTACTTGCTGGACTTGTCCTTCTCGGCCTTCACGAGATTCTCATCATGGGGGATGGTGACGTCGGCGAGCACGGCCCGGCGCTGCGATCGGTCTATCAGCACGATGTCAGGCTTATTGGCGACAATAGTCCTGTCAGTGATGATAGATCGATCCCAATAGAGCGTGGCACGACCATTCTCGAGAACAGGTGCAGGTAAGTACTTGTAGTACGGTACTTCGCGGTCCACAAGGTCGTATAGAAGAGCAAGTTGCTGGTGAATAATCCTGGCTACGAGATTATGTCTGTGCAAGTACTCACCGTTAGCAAGATGAGAACAACCGGAAATGATATGCCTGAGTGACTCTCCGGGACGGCGGCATGCCCGACAAATGTCGACCGTACCGTCCTTCAGGATATATTTCCGATAGTTGTTCGTCATCATCACTTCGTCCGCAATTGCACAGGCAAAACCCTCGGTTTCTCCGAAGAGGTCCCCGAATCGTAACCAGTTCACCGACGCGAGCAGGTCCACATCGGGTCCCGTGAGGGCCTTGTAGAACCGCCTTAAGAATATTATATAAAACCTCCATACTTCATATTCATCAGACGAGTACAAATCTTTAAAACGTAATAATTGATTATGTACCTATGTATTAATTATAACTATTAATAAGACAAGTACGTACGCACACACAGGACTCAAATTCCTGACTTTTCGACCATAATTAATTGGCAAAACCTCCAGTTTGAAGACAATGAACGTAAAAGAGAAATAAACTTCGCTCCGCTAAATGTCAAGTTGTTTTAGGCAATTTTCGTCGAGTTAATACTAGCATTAAACAACTGACGGCCCTTAATTCCAGCTCTTTGGGCTTGCTCTATTGAGTTTCTGGCACAATTTTTATATGATTTAAATAGGTACCTAACTTTCTCTAAATACATAAAATATAAAAAAAAAAAACATTTTTATTCTAAGTTGACCGGCCTAAAACCGAACTATGTTTTAAATATTCTCCTAGATCCTATTACCTTTCCATGGCGCAAACTTAAGAATATACTTACTCCGCCTGATTAATTTCATTCATTAAGCTAAAGCGCTGACGAACATACGGACAGACAGATATGGCAAAATTAAGGTGCCTCGTTCAAACCGCAGCTCTAAAATATCTCATTTCCATATATTCTACATCTTCATTAAGTCAATAAACTTACAAACTTACCACTCTATTAGTACTGTCAATTCATCTCAAAGCCCCTAAAACTCCAAGCAACAACCAACCCTATTTCTATCCCCATAAATCACAAATCCAAACACGTGAAAACAAATTCTCTCTAATAGCATTACGCTTATGAGAGAACAATGCCTGCCATTATTTTATAGAGGTGCGAACGTTTCCTCCGAATTTGACGACAATAAATCAGTTTAGCCTTCCGTATTATTAAACCTACCCCTTAGCGTGTGGGGGGACATTCAGCTGTGAAATTTGGAGGAGGTATTTTACCGAAATTAAAGCACACTTAATTTTAGCTCATCAACTTTACTGGCACTGATTTTCATATTTATACGAATTTCCACGATCTCTATCGATATTCATAATTACTGACTATTTTTGATGCACTGTTAAATATAGTAGAAAGAGTGTAGAGAGAAGATACAGTTTTAAGTAAAATGCAATGCAATCAAATGCCGCATGTATAAATTCTGACCGTGATATTATCAGCTAGTAAGTCGTCAAACAGATTTAGAGGAAATATTAATTTCCTGGGTTAAAAAGTAAGTAATTATTCTACATATTTTTCTCAAAAATGGACGGCAAAGTCGACTTTGCCGCATAAAAAATAGGTCGCGAAGTGCGGAGTTTATGGTTAGTCAAAAATTAAAAAGTTAAAAACATTGCAGTCTCGATTTTGGGACTGCAATATTGCATACTAATTCCATTATTTGTCGAGTTCCAAACTTTTTAAATGTTTAAATGGCCATATCAAATGAAAGCACAGGCCCATTAAACAGTCAAACAGATCATCATCATCATCATCATCATCATCATCATCATCATCATCATCATCATCATCATCATCATCATCATCATCATCAGGTTATATGATATAAACAGATGATTAGTAATAATTATTATAATATTGGTACCGCGACTATTTAGCTGCATTGAAAAGCTTTTAAATCATTAGCTAATTTTAAAATTTAAAAAATAAATGCCCAGCAGTGGGACACCAAAGTAACTAAAAAAAAAAATGGCGGTAAAGCAAACTTTTTCGATTGTTTCGTATATACGTAAGAACGTTGCTTCTGTAAATTATTCCTAGTATATTTATATTTCTTGCACCATTCTTGAGAAAAGCACTATATATGACTCGGCTGGAAGGCTACTTGCTGGCTTCGCATTCAATTAAACGGACTCCCGTTGTCGTCCATTTAAAACGAATCCTCAGCCAGCAAGTAGCTACTTCCGAGCCTCGACAATAATGTACTATTAAAATTTACTATAGTAATACCTCTATCCATTCGTTCTTGATCAAGGAATAAACATACAAACAAAAGAAAATGTACCATCTTGTATTTCCAATGGAAGTAATAAACATAACTGCCTGATTACTGTAAGTACTTAATGTATAACGTTTGCCATATCCATCAACATCTTAGATCGTAAACACTTACCAGTCACGATCGTCCCCTTGAAGCAAAATCATCTCACAATGAAGGGGAAAATTCTCGAAATTACACCCTCACGACACCCCATTACTTATTGTATATTCGCAAGGGGTGCGATTTTTCCCATTTGTAAGGAAAAGATTTGTACGTAGTCATACTGTTTTCTTAAGGATCTCTTAATGTAAGATAAGAGTATTATCTATAGGATTATGTAGTATTCGAATTAAATGTTAGTGAAAGTGTAATGTCGTATAAAAACAAAGTTTTGTGCGTACTTCGAAATTATTAACTACTCATTTTTTTATACTTATGATACGTTTTCCTTCCAGTAAATCAAACAGAAAAGATGATACTTGAAACTATTATAATTATTTTCCTACGTGTATCTTACCTCTGAAATTAATACTCATATTAAATTAGTAGTGACTGTGACCTATAGACCTCACAAATGACAAATGACAAAAGCCATATGCCACTTTGAAATAATTCCAAATTAGAATCGATAAAAATCACTAGCACTTTATAAAACAAATTCCCCCACCGCGTCTGTCTGTGTGTATGTATGTTCGCGATAAACTCAAAAACTACTGAACGGATTTTCATGCGGTTTTCTTATCACCTATCAATCTTAGAGGTATTGAGGAAGGTTTAGGTATATAATTTGTTAAGTTTTTGTGTAACCCGTGCGAAGCCGGGGCGGGTCGCTAGTAATTGATATATTATAGCTAACTGCTCACAAACTTTACGAGAACCTGGCGTCCTAGCCAAGGTGACGATCGCTTGCGCTTCGCCAGGAAATCGCTTTGTGTCTCTCTATCACTCTTCCATATAGTGTGACAGTGACAGTTGCGTTTCGTTCGCTACGTAGCGATAGCGGTTGGCATGTTGTCTACGGGGCCTGTTCAGAAATCTCAAGTGGAGTAGAACAGTCGAACATACGAAAGCATTTATTTCCAAGCTGAAACTTGCTTCGATCAAATCAAACAAATGTGTCATAGGCATTTAAATTCGTATTCACTAATTTCGTTGGCTTCATAATGCTATACCTTTCTAATGCTGAACAAACTTTATCTGAGAATAATGTTTTATCTGAGAGTAATGTCTATGAAGTTTTAAATCTAAAACCATTTTAAGAAGAACAAACAGGATCTTACACGCACGCACAACCAAATGAATAAAATGATTCAGGATTTTGCGCTGCACGTACATAAAAGATAAGCGAGTAGGCAGAGGGGCAGAACAATTGTGACTGCAGCAGTGATATTGATGTAGTGCAGCATTGCTGTCGACTGTCTTTATTTATTAGTACACCTACTTTCTAAATTTATCTTATCTTATCTTAACTTATCTTATGTATGTAGGTAAATAGTTATTGGTATTGGTAATTTCCAGCAATTAATATACCTAGTCTGTTTTGTACTGAGAAATAAATATCCTAAGGTTTTATGCGAAGCGTCTGCATTCGACTTTAACAACTTAATATTATCAAGGAGGCGTTCGTAATCGGGTACCTGAAATATTTCCCCTATGGCAGATTGGTGGACCTGCCAGGATATCGGATTTGTATGAGAAATACAAGTTTATATAGAAAATAAATTCTACATATTAATTGCAACCACTCGTGATCCGGCGTTGGGCTGCGATTCGGATTCGGATTAGCGGGTCACCTGAGTCGCTAATTGTATTCTTATATTCCATGTAACGTCGCCAGGTTATTTTATTGACAGGCTCCACAATCCACTCAGACCAGTCTGTTGGAACTCTACTCTCAGCCACGTCTATAACTGAAACCCTCATAAGGTATTCTGAGCATGTATGTTTTCATTAGCTCTGATGAGGGATCCAATAACTTAGTTACTCTCACGTGAGGGTACCCTTTGAAATATTATATCGACGTGTACGACAAGTGATTGACATCGTTTTATGCTACGGGCACCTGCCCTTATAGGTTTATAGGGATATGCGAAGTTTCCGTTTATAAATTTGTTTTAGTGAATTTGGGTTAGAGCACTGTTAGCTAAAGCATAGCCAAGTCCTGTGGGAGTTTTTGTGGTCTTTAAGGATTCGGGCCGGAGCTTCCGGCGCTTATTTGTCTATGACATGACAGGCGACCACGTGATGCTTTCCATAGAAAACGATGCGCCGGAAACTCCGGCCCGGACACGGCCCGGTGTAACGTGAGTCATCCTTTACTATGGCAGTTCGTGACATAGCTGCAATCTTGTAAGTACATAGTAATTTTTGCTAAAACTGTGATGTTTTCGGCTACTTGTCTGATAGAAGCAAAGTCAGCAACATCCAATTGTTTTCCTATATCCCCACCCACTCACTCCGTTGGCTCAGAGACCCAAAATGAGATCATGAAGATAATGATGATGAAATATCCAATATCCTATTTTAAAGTTGAGGAGCTCTTTGCCACCTTCTTAAATTTTTTGTTTTGTTTTTTTTTTCTTTCAAACTCTACCTGGTGTTTTTATAATAATATATTTTAAATAATAATATATTTTTAGCGTAGGTAAATAAATGCACAACAAAATATGTTGTTATTCGATGCATTTATAATGAATCTAAGACCAACCAACGCTAAAGGGATTAATAATGTCAGTTAGGTTAAGCCGAAAATGGTGTCAAATCATGAACGTATTATCTGGTTTACCCCTAAAATCACCCTCGTTATTTTGGAATCAAGAATCCCCTTGTTTTAATACCTATCAAACTATAAAATATTGTCCCTCGTCCGTTAAATATTAACAACGGGCCCCTCTATTTTGTGGTTAGAGACCACTAATTATTCAGGGTTCTGCATATTGACCAGCGGAATACCAAATGCACATGCGACCAAGTTGCAAAGAACCTCTTCGCTGTCCTTTTGAATAAGTGATGATAGACGATTCTGCGAAGGAGGTGGTTCAGTTTACAGTGGTTTGTATAATGAACTTTGAGGGCGAGCTTGACATTGTTGACAAATCTGACGACAGGGTTCTGTTGAATAATGTAAGCTACTTAATATGGCGGATATTGTGACATTACGTTGGGCACGGGATGTGGAATATTCAAGAAGCTGCAGTTAACGCACGCGGCTTATGAATGGTTTATGGAAACAACAGTACACAGACAGACACATCGTTCATTTTTAGTAATATTGCAAATGTTTGTGTTATTGCTGTGGGCAAAACATTCGTCTCGTTCTCACAAGAGTCACAAGCTGTGGTCACAAGGAAGTCAGTAACTTTTAAAACATTTTTGTTACTTATATCCTGCTACCCTAAGGTTGTCTGAAAGAGATCGCTTACAGCGATAAGACCGCCTGTCTGATAACTTGTATTCTTTGTTGTACAATAAACACATACATACAACACACAAATAAAAATCATTCCGATGATGTCTCTTATGTGTAGGTCGTTTATATATATACTTACTCGTTTTATGACTGCTACTTGTTCTTGCTCAGCAATTATATTACAGCTCCTGCTTTTAAATCTCATATAGTAGCAATCTTGTAGTTGCATATCATAATCATATTTATAAACCTAACTATCACGCCAAGACGGCTGCATCGCGTACGGCGAGAATAATATCGTATAATCGAGTTGGGCTTACGTCGTGTTCGTCAATGGGCGTTGATTGAGTTCTGTAACGACGTTACCGTCACGAGACTGATGAACTTTGCCGACGTGGCGGACGCGGCTGGCGACAGCGTTTAGTCGGCCACGACATAACGCGACTGGCGACGGCGGCAGCGACAACCATAGGTCGGAACAAAAGGTCCGATCGTTGTGTCTCGGTATCTATGGTTATCGCTGCCGCCGTCGCAAGTCGCTCAATGTCATGGCCGAGCCGATAGGCGTCATTTGGTAGACAAAAACATCAATTTAAATGAAGCGAGAGGCCGTAGTCGCACGTGTAAGCAATGCTAACTTCACGCTGCCCAATTGCGTACATAGGGACCATAAACAGAGAGCCTAGCCTACCGCTAACCTGTTCCCTACCTCTTTATCGCTCTTGCATATTCGAGCAATAGAGACTTACTGCCGTATTCGAACTTCAAGATATTGACAAGAGACGACACGTACTAGATCCATTCTAGATACGTTATAGTTTAGATATCAACTAGTTCTCTTTTGCAGCGCAATTCGGGCAATCAATGTCACTTTTACGTTAGATAGAGTAAGATATCTATTAGATGTGAATTGGATCTCTAAGTCATATCCTGTGGAAATCGTTCAAGATTATCTCCAGAATCGCGCAAATGTCAAATTTGACAGGTTAGATCTTAAACATATCGTTATCGTATCTTGGTGATGTCTAAAAGATATCTAATAGATCTCTATTTCAAAATCCGAATCGGGCCCTTAGATAGGCAGATAAAAACAATTTCGATTTCCGCGGTAGGGCCTCGATAGTTGCTCAGAACTCGCGACACTTGAAAATCAATGGCAATGCATCAGCCTATGTGAGTTAATAACAATGTGGCTTACACTTATATCAATGCAATACCGCTGAGGTAGAAAGGGTCTTGAATGACGACCGTGACCCAAAGGACACACCGGCTGGAAAACTTGGAATCAGATAAACTGATGATCTGGTCAAATTCAAAGAAAACCATTGGATGAGGGCAGCGCTCGATTAATCGTCTTTCTGAAGTGATTAAATGCTTATAAAATCTTTAAAAACTTCCATGATTCGCTCATTTATAACTTGCACCAAGCCCAACCGATGGTACAAAATGACGCCGTCTGCAAAGTACGGACAAAGGTGAATTAGTGCGCGAACAGAAAGACGATCCGACATTGATTCCATTACGGCCCGTTAAATACGTAACCCATTTACATAAGGTAGTGCACAGTAGTTAACGGGCTAAATGACCCTATGGGTTTGCACGTTTTGTTTTGGCGCTGTTGAGAAAAACTGGCATACCTATCTTATATCTTTTCGAGATGGTCGTAAGTCTAAATATAATGAGGGATGTTAAACCTCGGGGTCGAAATCAAATGTATGTCGGGTTGAAACTTCGATAATGTAGGGTCGAATATCGTTTGAGTAATTGTGTAGTATCAGAGCTATGGTAAACTATCCCCGCCACCTTAACGTCAGTGGGCAGTGGGCAATTGGGCATGTTATATATCTTATTTTTCGGGCTGCAGTGGCAACTATCTTACAAAAATATTGGCCAATAATTTTCGCTGTGTTATGAATTAAATTTTCACATCTGAACCAAAATAAAATCATTCACAATATTGATGTATTTAAATAAAATAAATAACAAAAATTAACCGTCTCGGGAGAGCGAAAACGAACTAGGTAGTTGAACGAGACTGTTGTGTTAAGAAATCATCAGTAACAAATGCGCTTTCCCATTTTTTGTAATTTCATAAACAATCGTTAGCCTTTTCTCAATACAAAACTAATTTGAAACCGGTCAAAGTGAACAACCACTTCGCCAAAATATCTGATTAGAAGTCTCAACGAAAAACGGCATTTCATCCAGCCCACGCCAAGTGCCCCTATCCAAAGTTGGTGCAACTTGAAATTAGTAATGGCTGACAGAGGCAGCTCGTTTTAAATCAATCTCGGCGCACCTAAGTTCTGAAACACGTTTGCGTAAGCCTTAGTTTCGCGGTTGAGGTTGGGCGGAGCTTCAGTGAAGGCGGGTAACAAGTTACAATAATATGTGACATCCCACGGGTAAAGGTAGGTACCTTATGGCGGTGCGCGAGGACGATCCTGATGCGCATCCAGTCCGCTGACGACGGGCTGGGGGCAGAGCCAGGCGCTATGCGCGCTTGCTGCCTCCACCGTAGTGGGCTGCGCAGGGCCCCGGGGGAGTCCCCGCGGTTAAAAGCCCACAGGACTGGGGTGCTGACCAACTGGCACCCAAAATGCTCACGGCCTGCAGGCCGCCCGCCGGGGCGCACGTGGTCGAATGCTATCAGCATCGAATACGACCCTGCGGCACCCCATCTAAGGCGGAGTCGGCACTCGTTGGTGGTTTTAGACGGTAGTCCTCCACTGGTTAGTCCGTCATCCCCCCTGGTTCCCTCGGACCAGGTGGCATGCGTAAACGCATTTCCCCAACGTAAAAAAAAGGTACCTTATGGCGGTAGGCGCTTACGCTATTATTAACGCCGATCCATTACTAATGCGGTGCTATGCGACGTAAGCACCAGCCGCCATAAGGTACCTTTTCCGTGGGACGTCACATATTATCATTTTTTTTATTACAGTCGCATATATTCATGTTTCTATCGGATTTCCCGTAACGATATCTTAGATTTGAATGAATGAATGAATGAATAATATTTATTTCAGGACTAGTCCCATATTATGTTAGTAACAAGTTTATACTACTTAAATTTTTAACTAGCTAGATTTGTAACTAGCTTTCTTTTATTTCTGGATATGATTAACAGACGGATGCCGGATTTCCAGAATATTAATCAGAATAACAGCTCCTAATTCTATTATATATCAGCTCCTTATTCTTAATCGTGTTGACCCAACAAAATATATAGTTGTTTACCCAATAAAATATTTTATATTTCTCCCGCTCAAAAAAAGACCGCAATACGAAACTTAATTCTAGTCCCCCATCGTTCATTTAGTTCTTCACTTGCTCAGATTAGTTCCGAGACGACCAGCTTCCAGACGCAGTTTTCCATTCATACTCCTATTGGACGTAAGATGGTCTGTTTAAACCCCTTTTAGCGCTAATTACTGCATATTGGTCTTTACGGAAAATTTACGCTAGTTGTGAACGACTAGTTTGCACGACGGATCTGAAATGTATGGGAAGATGTACCAGATCCGGATAATTTCATACATTTTGGACCCGGATTGCAAACCCTATGAGCGACTGCCAGATTGTCTATCATCCCATCTATATAAAAATAGAAATTTATTAAAACTTATTGCTTTTAAATACTTATTTACAAATCAGGGTTGGGCACAAGTCCTAAGATATGAAAGTTGACACTTTAACCATCCTAACGGCTCGATTCGGAAAATGAATTAGATTTCTACTAGACAACAAGTTACGATACGGATAATTTAAAGATATTTGTAAGATAGATATGTCAAATTTGACGTTTCCGCGATTCTGGAGGTCCTCTTGAACGATTTCGACAAGTTATGACTTAGATATCCAAGTCACATCTAGTCGATATCTAATGTAGATCTAGTTGATCTCTAAATCGTCTCAAGATCTTGTGATTATCTCCAAATCCGAATAGGCCTGTATGTGGCTAAGAGGCTGATCACCACATTCAAACCGACGTAAAAAAGCTAAAACCTACCTTGTAGCAAAAACATAAGACTAATATTCCTCAAACCGTTACAAAACAGATTCCATAACTCCAAAATCATCTTAAATCAAGTCATCCAAATTAAACCATAAAAGCCGACTATGCCCGCAGCCTGCCGAACTTGCCCGGCGTAGCTATGCGTTCCAATATCTTCCGATGGGAATCGAGGTTTACAATTAATTTCGGAGAGGGCTGCGGTTGCTTCCAGATGTGGTTGGGGTGGTTTATGCCACTTGGGGCTGTTTGCAGTAGCGCCTTTCCGGAATTTCCGGTTTTTGTTCGGCACAAATTCAAACCCATCCAACATTTCTTCGTTCTCAATGACGGTGTAGCCTTACCTAACCCGTCTACCTCCACTCTGCACTAGCGCCATGTTTTTGTTGTTGCTCATTCTGTTTTTTTATAATTTTACATTTTTGATGGTTAAATGTCCCAAAAGCTATTTCCGGTTTTTGTTCGTTAACTATAATAAGTATTTCTGTGACATCGATCCATTTATGCACTCTCTTGCTGCTTTAAAAGAACATACGAGATCCAAACTGCTGTTGATAAAATATATTATCACTATAATTTTAGTAGTGGGTATTATTCGTTATGTTTTACTTATTTTTCTCTTCGCAAAATGCTTTTGTATCTTATGATGTCTACAAGTTTACGTTATGTACCTCCATGTTTGTTCTTATATACTTTTGTAAGCTATTATCTATATTTTTATGTATGACTGTATGTGTTCTGAACAATAAATAAAATAAAATAAAAAATAATATTAATATGCGCCTAGATCAGCAAAAATCCTGCGAAGCGGCCTGAATGTGCCCTGTCTGCGAATGTGCCCTTGAGATAATTGACTGGCAATCCGGAGGGTTTTAAGTTACGAGGGAATTGCTATTCCCTAAAAATAGTACTCGAAGTACCATGATTAGGTCTCCTTGAAATCCATGATAATGTCGAAATACGACCCTCGTCCCGCTCCAATAAGTATTGACTTATTCCTCTTTTATAGTATTTTTCACTGCTGTCGTCTCGATATATTTTTGCGTTTTAAAGTTATGAAGGTACATAAGGGTTTATGTGAAAAATATTATAGAAGTAGTATAAGAAGCCATGTTGTATATTTTGGAAACATTTCTTTGCGCTTCGTTATTAGGCAATTGAAGCATTCGCAGACATAGTTATTGAACAAACTGACTGACTTACCCAACATTTGAATATACATCTAAACAGTGACACGGCTATTTTCTCGTCACTGTACTCGTTAGGTGTGATCCAGGCCAGGGTGCCTAGCCATGATGACAATCGTTGATAGAAAACTCCAATTGAAACTTAAATAATGGAAATATTTACGTGACTTTTCGTAGCGTCTGTCATCCTGATACATTGAAGTGAAAACTTCTTTAGCGGCGCTGAGCACTTTTTGTGATGGGGAAAAAAATGTTAAACTCGCGAGAGCGTAAGACGTAAGACGTGACGTCACGTGTGACGGACACTGTTACAATGTCATTGAGTTTTTCTTTTTTGATTTAAATGCCATCTAGTGAGTTTCCCTCAAACTAATATAACTCTAGTACTTACAGTGATGTGCTTAGGGGTTTCAAGTAATGCGACGAAATAACGCTAGATGGCGTTAACCTCAATTATACATAGTGCTGCAGATATTTTGCACTAGATGGCGCTGTTATTAATATTATGAGTTACAATGTCATTGAGTTTTCACTTCTGCCGGCACTCCCGGAGTGCAACCCGTTGTTTATTTTTTTCGTTTAGCGTTTGTCAATGTACGATTCTTATCTTGGCTAGGCCACTAGGTGTATCTTATACTAACGAGGTGCAGTGTGAAACAAACCCTCACACAGAGACACAAACGTGTAGGTCCAATACAAATGGCGAATCGGCCGCAGCCAATCAATTATAAAATGGAGTGCCTCGCGCACGGCTCTGTTTGTTCTAATGTATGACTGCTATAATTTAATTGTTTAATTAACGTTTCGATCGATTGGCTTTTGTTAGCGTTGGTACGGTAGACTGAGTATAAAAAAGAGCTTTCCGCATGTATATAGAGCCGTTTTTATACGTTTGGAGTTTTTGAGTTTACCTTTGTTCGCCATTTATTACATATTAATGCCACGCACACGCCAACATCATTGATTAAACTAATGATTTCGCTTGACAGCTGCGTACGCTCTTAATGGTTCTTTCTAGTTGTTCAAAGTACTACTTGGTAACTACTCACCACTTTGATATTCTTTACAATTGTTATTTTTGAGTTTTGAATTGATCATATTATCAAATGTATGCTAAGGAACAATTAGAATTTCTCTATTTGAAGCTAACGTTTTTTTTTTTCACGGTTACCATGCAAACTGTGAAACCGAGTGATATTTATTAAGTTTTATGCACACTAAGCTATGCGCTTATTATTTCCTTATCCACAATCTTGCCAAAGGCTTTGCAATTTCCAAAGTGCAAGTTTTCACCGGTAAATATGTACATCCAGCTTAAGACTCGCAAATCCACTGCTTTTATTCCTATTGCTTAGCCTACACTTGATGAAAAAAGACTAAAACATGTATAGACCGACCGCTTAAATTAGTCCTCGCCTGCGCGTTACGGGGGCGACGGGGTAGGACGACTAATGGTGACATTCCATTTCTAACTGCAGCTGCAATACTGTCAATTTTACTATGGAAATTGACAATGACAGCGACGCGTTCAGTACCGGTAGTGCAGCTGCGGTTGGAAATGAAATGTCACCATAAGGCGAAGCGTACGGCCCCGCACCTTCCCCGCCACCCTTAGTCGTCCTACCCTGTCGCCCCCGTACCGCGCAGGCGAGGACTCATTTAAGCGGTCGGTCTATAGCCTATGAAATGGATAGGTTCAACTCTAAAGGTGAAACATGTGCGTTGCTGGCTGTTTAAAAACCTATACGGTTACTACCAGTTGGGCACTGACATATCCGCTAGCGTGTGCGTAACATATATGCATCTCGCTCGTACTCGCATATTAGTGCGAGCGAGACATACTTGACATAGACAATTTTATTTATTCCATTCGTGTCAGCTCTTGTAAATCGACGTGTACAGTCGCCATCAGACATATCGGAGCGGCCGAGATGCTCAAAAATATCTGAACAGTGAACACACACCTAGCGCCATGACAATAGAGGCGTGTTCAGATATTTGTGATCACCTTGGCCGCTCCGATATATCTGATGTCTGTACCTACATAATACTGAACAACTTTAACTGGTTCAAATGAAGCAAGTGCCAGAGAAGCAATGAGAATACCTCCAAGTCTAGCATCTTAAGGCCACTCCACGGTAAGACCCGCGGGAACCGAGCTAAACGCGCCACCTGCTTAGTATTTAAATTTAATTTAACACCTTGAAAGTATAGTTTAATTTAGTTTCAGAAGATTAAGTTTTGGTCTATAAGAGCTTGATAGCAAGCAATTTGCTTTTCTCGGCGGTGAAGGCTGTGCTGTGAGTTTATTTGATATTTGGATCTACCAGAAATTATAGAATTTTGTCTTTTCTGTTTCAGAAAAAGCTCACAGTCTTGACGTTGACCAAAACGAAATGTGGCCACAACTAAAAATTGTTAGGAGTGTTAAATATTAACTTTAAGGTACCTATCTACCTGCGCTACCTGCCTACATAAGAATTTTTGATAATTATAATAATAATATCAAATTAAAAAAAAAACCGGCCAAGTGCCAGTCGAACTCGCGCACGAAGGGGTGCCTTTACGAAAAAAAACGGCAAAGTAATCAGAATCACGTTTCTTGTATGGGAGCCCCACTTAAATATTTATTTATTTTTTAGTATTTGTTGTTATAGCGGCAACAGAAATACATCATCTGTGAAAATTTCAACTTTCTAGCTATGACGTTCATGAGTTACAACCTGTTGACAGACAGGCAGACAGACAGACAGACAGACAGACTACTGAATCAAACATTTGTCAGAAAACTTATAAAACTAAATACAATCCTTCACGCTGACGAATTCGAAATACACGCCATTTGTTCTACAGCGTATAGCGTTCAAAGTACAGTAGGTACCTACCGATAAAAATAAACTTTACCGATGAGCCACGCAAAATTAAACCTTGTATCAAAATATCATAAAGACTTCGACATATGAATGTTTTTGTCACTTTACCTGTAACTGAAAGCATACATATTTATGGACCATTTCTCCGTTTGCAAATAGCGATTGTAAATGGAAATTTTAAGAGAGATTCGACCTTTTGAGGATGTGTCGGTTAAAGCGAAAGGGTGAATATTCTACAAAGTTTTAGCGGAATGTAGAAATATTCACACCCGTTTGTTGACAAATTTACATTATTCGAAAATGCAAATAAGTAATATTCAGTATATAAAAACAACGGGTTTCACTCCGGGAGTGCCGGCGGAAGTGAATACTCAGTTTTCGCTTCAAAAATATTAATAACAGCGCCATCTAGTGCAAAATGTCTGCAGCACTATAGCAGTATAATTGAGGTTAACGCCATCTAGCGTTATTTCGTCGCATTACTTGAAATCCCTAAGCACATCACTGTTAGTACTCGACTTATAATAGTACCAGTTAGAGTGAAACTCACTAGATGGCATTTAAATCAATAAAGAAAAACTCAATGACATTGTAACAGTTTTTCGATCAGGTCACGTGTCCGTCTTACGTCTTACGAATCTTACCTGTCGCGAGTTTAACATTTTTTCCCCATCACAAAAAGTGCACAGCGCCGCTAAAGAAGTTTTCACTTCAAAAGTGATGTATCTGCTGAAGGTAGGTAGTTAAATCTGAAATCGAGTATTACAGAATTTTATTATTCACTCAATTTAGTTCTAAGTACAGGTATATTGACGTACGTTGAAAAAGCTTTAAACCAACATTAGTAAATTTTGTCAACTAAATGTTATGGCCGTCTCAATGTATCTACGCTTTTTATCCTTCTACTTGTAAATTTCACGTGTTTATCGATTCTGCTTGTATTCCCTAAGAAACGTACAATGCTATTGTCACTGTATAATATTGTCACTATGTGACTATAATTTTATACACCTTGATGTATCGTGTAAACATCTGTTTTGGCAAAAATGCAACGCGTAAAATACGTGACTTGAAATTAGCGACTTTTAGACATCTCTTTAAAATACCTTTAAATTGCTAACAGAGTTAATATGGACAGTCAGCGATCAATAATCATAAGGTAAGTATATGCGTTTTTTGTAAATCTGCGTTTCTAAGTACGTTTTTTACCGAGAGCAAGTCACATTTTAGTCGATGACGGTACAGATAGCTTATCTATAGATATTACAAAATTCTTTACCTCCTTTACACTTCAATGCTTAGCATCCTTAATATCTTTCAACCCAACATCCGTCAATCTGCCCCAAGGAAATTATGAACTTAGCGGCAACACTTTAAAGAATTTAGCATAAAAGAAATTTCTGCCCGAAACTTTTCAATTCCCTGTCAAACTGTAAACGCGGGGTGACGGGCGGGGGTTAAAACTTACGCTGACGTCATAATTTCCACTAAGAGCCTCCGTCAATTCGCTTCAATGATCCGCGATGACAGGTCACTCGATGTACGAAGGGGGGATGAGAATCTATTGACTTCAGAACCCTTCTGTGTAGATTTAAGTTGCTTTTCAGTAAAAGATGAAAAGGTCTATTAGGATAATTAAACTTAGCTCCTGTGCAGAATTGTTCTACGGCCCTCATCCTGTATCTGTTGTAATATTACACAAGTTATTTACTTATCAGGCACTAGATTCACATTTTTCTTTAGTGTAAAAAAAAATAAAAAATATATAAAAGACTACAAAGTCATATTTAAAAGTCTGCCATTAGATTGTCTTGGGTGTATAGACTCGATTGACAAAAGTACTAAAGAAAGTGACCCTACCATCCATATGCCCCATTTTTACTAGTAAATAAATATGAACCTAGACAATGTTAGTTAATTTTAGTGTTTCAAATATTATCCTTCACTGGAAGTATTTTAGACTCAGTCTAAACTAATTTTGCAACGACATGAATAGTACAAAATGAGAGGGGGTCATGATAAACGTCATATTTTCATAAAAAAAATATATTAATGAAAACATTGCCACATTTTGTTTTGCAAACACCACGCAGAGTTAGCTTGGTCAGACTACCTGTTTCATAGGGTTCCTCTTCAAAAAGAATAGATTAAGTACCCTTTTCATATCTTTGTCAAATAAAGACAGCACTGTGTTAAATGTACATTCATTTGACTGCTAATACCTCCTCCAGAGTCTTAGCAAATCCTCGCAGATCTCACCAAAGACAATCAAGTTTTAAGAGGCTAAGTGTCTAGTTGGCGCCGATGGAGGCAGTCATTTCGTCTTCTAATTTTGTCTCCCAATGACAACCACTTACTCCTAGTACTAATAACCTGAGGGGGGACTGTTACCTACATTTTGTTTTAGTGTCACTTTTAGAAACTTTGTAAAATTTGTAAAATCTAGCTTTCGTCACCGTTTTTCGCAGATTGCTCAAGACAGTAGAAACAATGTTTCCTTGGAAATATCAGTGTTATATTGTATGAGCACTTTCACTATAGTAATCTATCTATACTCAGACTAAAGTAAGAATTGTTTTTTCAGTTATAAAATAACCTTTATACTTATATGTGGCTAAACTGGCTAAGGTTATCAAACGGTAGGTCTCAGCTTCTTACCTATAAGGGTCAATTGAAAATGTCAAAAATCAATTCTTACGTTACTCCTACTAAAAACGCGCACAAAAATAAAGCCAAGTTTTTGTATCACCTTGTTAAAAACGAAGTGTAAGTATAGACGCACGTCAGAAGTTCGGATCAAAAGTGTCAGACATTGTTTTTAAATATTAATATGTTAAATTAAAATAGTTAGAACTACATAATAATATTTAATTTAAAAACTGTTAGGTAGTTCCTAGCTGTCAAGTATGTCCCGGAAATAAATACCTTATGAGAAATGTGGGTGTTAAGTAAATATAATTACAACGTCAAACGACCCTCCTAAAATATCATACAAATTGCGTTTTCCTTAATTCACCAGCAGATTTCCTGTAACAAATGTAAGCTCATATTTACATGTTTATAATGACAAGTTAGACAAAAGACTGGCAATATATTTACAAATCTGTAAATATAATAGGTCACCACAATTGCTGGCGAATCTTCGATCGTTTTAACCTTGATAGATCGCGAGCCACGAACAGATTTCCATGACCAATCGCCTCCCGGGTGATAATTCGTATATTGGTTAACGGCTATGTATGATGATCCCTCATGGATGTCAGCTGGCGCTCCGTTGGTAGGTTGAGGAAAGGCAGCCACCGAAACATGTAAAAAAATAAAATAGATTTTGTCATCGCCTCCCGTTTGATACTTTGTCAGAAGATAGTTTAGATGTTATTATAAATAAATAAAAAAATCGTCAGCCGGTTGTATAGCGGTGGAAAGACCGTCAGCTACTTGCATAAACATGTAAAAAATAAGCGCTATACCTTTTTATTATAGTAATAACTAAATCATGAAACTTTGCATGTAGGATTTCAACAGGCATTTCAATACTCGCCTTATGGATTTGCGGACATGATCGGTCTTTCCACCACGATACAACCGGCTAACTATTTTTTTAATTCATGACAGCATCTAAACTATCATCTGACAAAATATCAAGTGGGAGGCGATGACTGACGATATTTGCTCCTGGCCCGCGGTCTATAAGTAATTATTATCTTACGACTATTACAACGGATCAATGTGTCACAACTTTATGATCAATCAAATACTTAAATACTGTTAATCATCATCATCAAAATACTTACCTACTGTTATTCGTTTTCATTAAAGAATACCTACCCTGAGTAACATGGGCAACATCTCTAGGTACCTCTAGGTACCTCTACTGCTCTCAGTACTACTATCCTCTAATAGTGATGAAAAAATGCTTGACGCGAAATTTTCACCCCACCACATTTTCCAATTTTTACATGTCCTTGAAACAAAACATATGTAGATTGACAGTCTTCATCATTGACCTGTCTGTATTTGTACGTTTGTTCACACTTACGTTATTTGTCATATTGTTCTGTGCAAATAAGATAACGCACCCTAGCAATAACAAGCTATGAGGGAGATTCCACTTTAAATTATAAGTGGGAATTAACTAATGTTTTGTCTCCTCGTGGTTTAATAACGGTAGGGTGATATCACTTTTACATGACGTAAAGGGGTGAAAGTGATTTGTCACTTTTTTGAACTTGGCGTGTGCATTACCTTAAATTATCTTGGGGAAGAGTCATATAAATTGAATCGTTATAAAAGTAAGGAGTCCTCTGGCTGATATGATTTAGATTTAGATTTAGATATTTATTCTCATAATATTAAATTACATTATAAATTATGCTAGACTAATCTACACGAATTTATATTATGATCGTCATTCATATTTACATAATATTATTTAATACATACAAATTAAAAAATGTCTTGCAATAATTAATCTTATTATGTCAACAATTTATCCATTCATGTCAAAACAAAATACGGTAATAACTTAGTACGAGTATCTCTTAATGATCGTCATGTTCTAAATAAAATACTAGGTACATATTACAATATACATAAATCAATAACTGAGAACATGTCAAATTTATACGATTCAATTTTCAATTTAAAATGTCAGGGTCATATACTATGATGATGATGAAAAGTAAGGAATGATTAAAACCCAGTTAATACCTTTTCGCGACTAAGCGCCACTTGCACCATCCCACTAACCCGAGGATAAGCGGTTAAACAGTTAACAAAGTGTCAAATTGTACTGGTAACCATAGTAACTCCAGTATTAACCGGTTAACCCCGGTTTAGTGGAATGGTGCAAGTGGCGCTAAGACAGAACTAATTTTGAAGACATTTGCATTTGGGATAAGGTTAAGTACTTCGTTTTGAGATTCGACTTATGGGCGGAGAGAGTAAATTTGACACAGGATGACCTTCATGCGGGCGAAGCCGCGAGCACAGCTAGTGATAGAATGTCTTATTCTAGAGTACAAAGTTATAGTACTAACCACATAACATTCGGGCTGCCAAATATCTCACGGAGCAGTGTCCTAGGCAAGTCTTAGGTTCCATTGTGCTGTAAGAAGCTTACGGGCCATTATTTAGAGTTCCATTATTGTATAGTTACTGTGAGAGTACCTATTGTAAACTTGTCATACACTATAGAGGGCTAATTTTTATGGATGACGTTCGTGCTCAATTTAGGTATGTAGTGTTCATAGAAGTTTAATTTCACGAAATGGGTTTTTGCAGTATGTTAATCTGTTTTATTGTAATAATATGACCTCGAACTAAATGACTTATTTAATTAATCATATAATTAATACTTTTATTCTAGACGAATACGTTATTACACTTAACTGGAAATACAGAAGTGACCAAGATAAACCCAAAGAATTTTAACAGTTGAGTCCTGAAGAACTAAGGAATAAAAAAAGTTAAATAAACCTTTAGTCAATTTTGCTCATTTTAAATTGATTATGTATTTACATACATATTTGGTGGCTACATTTACACAAACACAGATACCTACACATGTTAAACTTAACACCCTTCAGAGGTTCAGGCAGTCTAGCCAAGATGACTAGCGCTTCGACGCAAACGACTTTCATCTTGACTAGGCCTCCAGTTTATTTTAACACATTCAGGGCCAAGAACCCGACTGTCGGGTACACTGTTCGTAGCGATTACGCGCTCCATACGAATCCGCGGAAAGATTCCCTTATTTGCGTAGGAGATAAAAAAAAATTACATCTTATGTAAACCAAATGTTTCTTTGTGCTGACATCTTATTACAACCATTAGCATACAGCCATCCATACATGTAGGTGGAGTCCATAAATAATTTCATAGTGGTACGGAAGGCCCAAACAAACGCCACAGCACGCGGTTTGCATAATTCCACCGTTTGTATGCCTGCTCCGACGGACCTATAGTCGCTATGCCTGTGTACGGGGAGGGGTACTATGGTCTGGTTTTAGTTAAAATAATAAACTTACTTAGCCATAGAAGAAGCGCTGGCTGGACGTTGTGACTGTGGACATGGAAGAGAACAATCTCACACCTGAGGATGCCGAAGACCGGGCAAAGTGGAGAAGATTGAACAGGAAAACGGACTCTGGCGCTAGGCCGGGAAAACGCTAGGTTGAAGAAGAAGAAGAAGCCATATCAGGTGAAAAAAGAATTTTAACACGTTTACTATCCCCATACAAAATGATATGACAAAGTCACACGTCCAGTCCCAACAAACAATTAGGCGACACTTAGCACTTATTTTATCACCTAAAGACATATAACGGCTGGAGAATAGCTATATACTCTAAGCTTACAGGCTCTGGTGACATCAAGGTCTTTAAGAAGTCCATGTATAGCTTTAAGATCCACAGTAGCCGTTTTGGCCGCTATAATGGATCTTAAGCAGCTAGTGTTATAGCTCAAAGTGAATTCTACCACCTTAACATCTATATGAGTAATAAGCAGCTGCAATTTTCACTTAAGGTTCTAAACAGGCGATAAAAACTCTTTTATAGCTCCGTTACTCGCAATCGCTTCTTAACTCTCTTGTCTCACTTACAGTCGAAAAGAGAAGTTATGATTCACTTTTATAGATCATGTAGTCGCAGACGGGCGTTATTCAATACCTTAGTACATCTTATAGTGTTATTAGAGTCTTACTTACAACCTAAGCCTATAGCGCCATGTTAATATGACCGATGAATCAATAAGCAAAACAAAAACTGTTAATTAGAACGTAAATACTTAATAAAAATCGATAATTTTACTCAATATAGACATAATGTTAGTATTGTTGTATTTAAAACCGGACTTCATGTATATTGTGTAATTTTGCGAAAATTAAATACGGTGGACCACAATTTAAAAAATATTATATTCAGATAAATATGCAAAGGATCAGAGGCCCTTTAAAATTTTGTTACTAATACATATAGTTATTGACAGTGTAATTAATTTCGCCATCATAAATCCGCAGATAACACCGGCATCGGTGAACTAAAATAATTATTTGCTTTTATTTATCCGCCATTACATTTCACTTCAAGCTGTCACAGTGCAAGCTTACAAATAATAATACAAAATGGAAACATCTGCAACCAAAGCAGTCAGGGCTAAGGAAAAAATGTGCAATTACCTTCTTGAGTGTTACAAATATTGACTTTAAATGCTAATATACCATCTAAAGCTGAAAGTATCATCTATATAGCTCTACACTACTACTCAAACAGTTAGTAGTCGCTTATTTGGCACCCTTTTAAATCCTAAGTTGTTAATCAACGCTATTACAGCACTACTTTAGCGCTCTTCTACTACAACAGTTTGTAGTCACCTATATGCAACCCGTCTAGCTCCTAAAGAATTAATTAACACTATTGTAGCTCCACTATACCGCTCTTATGTCTCTTTTTTTATCCCCTAACCCTACTGTAGCACTGTTATAAATCTTACGGTGATAAAATTTGTGCCCAATCCGGGGTTAAAACGGGGTTATAGCCGGCTATAACTCCTATTTTTAGAGTACTAACAACACCTAAAGAGTAAATAGGCGCTTATATAAATCTCTTGTAACCCTTAAATTTAGCGCCTAATGTTAGTTGGGGTGTGCTTCCACTTTGAAGTTGTGAACCCATAGTGGAAGCACGGACTCTTGAAAAAAAGCTTCATGATCCCACGCTGGGGGCACCCGGACAGGGAACGTGTTAAGAGCGCTTGAACTGGACGAGAGCAGCTTAAGATTATTTGCATTCTCTAATTTTACTGTTAATGATTTAGTCAAGCCAGCAAGTAACAGCTAATGAAAACATTCTTACTTATACTTTTGTAACTAACACGGGACTTAATCGCGTAAAACTTACGTTTATTTATGGCCTGACGTTTCGAACGTGACGTTACCCCATATAACCATTCCAGTCGCAGAATCACAAAGTGGTAACTAAATGTCAGATGTGTCGTAACAGAGTCCACACAATGTGTCTAGAATTGTTTCGAAACAAAGTGTCGTCGCCGTGTCTACACTTTTCCGTAACAAGGTGTCGACACATTTGTGTGCACTTTGCGTGCGGTTTGCGACTAAATCTGACAGCAAATTTGTGACAGCAAATGTCAATATAAAATACCTCTTGAAAACCAAGGTTTGTCAAACTACTATTAGTGTCTCGTGTGCTCGTAATTCTAGTAAGTCATCATGGGCAATGCAAATGATAATAATCGACCGAAACCATATAAACACCCAACACCCGTCAACCTTTTACAGAAAAGTTTTTAAAGAAATGCAATAAGCTACTTAGGTCAGGCAACGAATGCTCCAAAAGTTGTAGAGGGAAATGCTCGGAACACAATTTTTGACTCCGTAACTCGGTTTGACAAGTTAGGAGGTGAACATATCAAAAGTCCCCGGCCGTAGCCCTTGAGCGGGGGGGAGAGAGGGGGCTTTGAAGGTTCCATTTTCCGGTTTTTCGATTATATCTCGGAAACTATGCATCTCAGCGACATGGCCACTTATACAAAATGAAAGTTAATTTAATTTGTTACAAGTTTATTCAGTAAATTTTTTCGATATGTTGAATAGTTTTTGAGATATCCGCTCTTGAAAGTTTATTTAGGGCTCTCAATTTTATCTTGATATATCTATATCATTGAAGGTGCTAGGCCGTGTTTGGTATCGTTTTCGTATAAATTTGGGATGCTGAATCCATTTAAGGTATCACATTGACACCATTCCACAAAATAAAAAAAAATCTTTTTAGGGTTCCGTACCTCAAAAGGAAAAAACGGAACCCTTATAGGATCACTCGTGCGTCTGTATGTATGTCCGTCTGAATACACAAAATAGTTCTTTACCTATAGATGACAGGAAAACCTATTAGAAATGTGCAGTCAAGCGCGAGTCGGACTTAATGTACGGAACCCTTAATACGCGAGTCCGACTCGCACTTGGCCGGTTTTTTTGAAACTCCTCTTGACGCTTAACCGCTGAACCGATTTCGTTGAAATTTGGTATAGAAATAGTTTGCGTCCCGGAACAGGACATAGGATAGATCTTATAACCAAAATCATCTTTTGACGGTGTGAAAAGTGGCGTGGAAATTTGTACGGGAAATCAATAACCGCTGAACCGATTTATATGAAATTTGGGATGGTCTACATCTTTGATTTAGTTAAAAATGATAAAAAAACATGACTTCAAAGCTAAACTTAAACAGTATTAACTTCAAGAAGTCAATTCTGAATTCCCCCCTACACCTCATTTCACACCTTTAAAGGATGATTTTTCAGATTTTTATTATGTCCTGTCTCGGGACTCAAAATATATGTGTACCAAATTTAAATTAAAACTGTTCAGCAGTTTAAGCGTGAAGAGGAGTTTAAAAGAAAGTATTTTAATAAGTTTATATGTTTTTACTTCGGAATGGTGTCAATTAACGGAACCTTAACTAAATTTGATACTGCGAATTTATACGAAAACGATACCAAACATGGCCTCGTAGCTTTACTGTTGTAGAAGTCAAAATAAAATTGAGAGCCCTAAATTCTTATTACTTGGCCAAACTTGTGTAGAAGGAAAAGGTAAAATAAAAGTCTTCGGCAGGAATATAAGACACAAATATATTTTTTTTGCGTTACTATTTCAATCATCAAATATAAACATACCTTGATTATATTATTCTAGTGAGATCCTCATAGATAAACAAAAACATTTACTTAAAAAATTACAAGGTCGAAATGTCACGGAACTTGTGAGAGAAATATGTGAAAAATAAAAACTTTTATGACAAAAAAATCTGGACACAATTTAAGAATCACCCAATTGCGTCGAGGAATCATCTGTATTTTTGCTTGTTTCATTACCTCCTCGCTTCTTTTTTGTCCTTTGTATTCTGTAGCAATTTGTTAGATCTGAAAATAAAGATAACTTGCGTCGTCACGGATGTCGATTTATAGGTTTTAGGGAGTGCAGAATTCGAAAACGATGATCATTTTATAATCCAAGATGGCGGCTACGTATTTTGTCATAAAAGTCGTCATGAATATCGTTTTATAGGTTTTAGGAAATGCCGATTTCGAAAATGATGACCAGTTTGGAATCCAAGATAACTGCCGTGCACTTTGTCATAAAAGTCGTCATGGATATCGTTTTATAGGTTTAAGGGAGTGCAGAATTCGAAAATGATGACCATTTTGGATTCCAAGATGTCTGCCGTGCACTTTGTCATATGACCCGTCATAGATGTTGATTTATAGGTGTTAGGAAGAGTAGAATTCGAAAATGATGACCATGACCAACGTGCACGGCAGACATCTTAGATTCTAAAACGGTCATAATTTTCGAATTCTCCACTCCCTAATACCTATAAATCGAGATCCATGACGACTTTTATGACAAAGTGCACGGCAGTTATCTTGGATTCCAAACTGGTCATCATTTTCGAAATCGGCATTTCCTAAAACCTATAAAACGATATTCATGACGACTTTTATGACAAAGTGTACGGTAGACATCTTGGTTTCCAAAATGGTCATCATTTTCGAATTCTGCACACCCTAAAACCTATACATCGCCCCGAACTGTGAACTCGCGGTTCGCCAAACAGATCAATTGAATGCAGTGCTACTTAGTCTGAGATGGGCATTTCGTAATTGATTCCTGATTCCACGATTACTTGAAATTACTTTGTAATCTGATTACCGATTCCTAGATTACTTTGTAATCTAACAATACCGAATTACCAAGTACAATTCCATTTGAGGAATCAGGAATCAATTTTTCGAATACTACAATTACTAGTAATAGAAATCAATGTCGATTCTTCATTAGGTACAGGAATATATATTACCATGGTATAATAATATACTCCGCCTGGTACTCCATTCCGAGATTCGCGTATGACCTAACTGACACGCGCCTACGTCATCATGCTGTTTACAGGTTCTCAAACTTTGAAATGTGGGAGAATTTTAACCAACGGTGAAAATTATTTTAACGGCATTAATTTTAAGTTATTTATGTAGAAACATAGTAAAACAAAACAAATCTAATGTATTAAATTAAACTTTATTTATCTATACAAGACAAACGTTTAAAAAACTAATTCACAGTTACACATTAATTACCAAGCTTACGACGTGAAAAGTTTGGAAAACACTGCGACTGCTGACACTGAGCGAGAAGGAAATAACAATTAACACGCGTTCGACAAGGATGACGGTCAGGGCATGAAGTTATCTAGATCCGAATTGTCAAATGTCCACATGCGCTATCCTGTGTTGCCAGTAGTATAAACAGAATTACCCGAAAGTCTGAAATTTCTTTCGTGAATCGGAAGATATTGCTAACGAGTAATTAAAAATGACGTGTTATTGTAAAATTTAAGCTAAAATACATATAAATGAAAATTATAAAATTATAAAGAAATATTTTAACTTATTAACCATAGGTATAATGTACCCATGTAACATGTTATGTTGAAATAAAGTGGCAATGTTATTGTGACGTAATCGCGTGTCACTCTGGGAATGGAAGACCATGTTTTATTAGACCATGTATATTACTTGATTCCTTTCACATTACATTTCGTACTACTACATAAGTACTATCAAAAGTACATTTCGATAGTAGATATATATGTTGTTGACTTAGGGTCGGTTGCACCAAACTGTTCGTATCGTTAAAGAGTTCGCTAAATTTTCATGTATGGAAAGTTTCATAGTAAAGTGCCGGGGCGCGCCGGCTGACGTTGATCAGTCTGTCAAATGTGGTTGGTGCAACTGGCCCTTACTAGGATGCATCTACCGATACCTTATTTGAAACAGGTGTGCAGATTTCGAAATTGATGACCATGACCAATAAAACGACATCCATGACGACTTTTAACATAGTGCATGGCGGCCATCTTGGATTCCAAAATAGTTATTATTTTCGAAATCTGCGCTCCCTAAAACCTATAAAACGACAGCCATGACGACTTTTATGACATACTGCATGGCCGCCATTTTGGATTCCAAAATGGTCATCATTTTCGAAATCTGCGCCCCCTAAAACCTATAAAACGACATCCATGACGACTTTTATGACATAGTGCAAGGCCGCCATCTTGGAATCCAAAATAGTCATCATTTTCGAAATCTGCGCCCCCTAAAACCTATAAAACGATATCCATGACGACTTTTATGACATAGTGCATTGCCGCCATTTTGAAATTGAAAATGTTATCATTTTCGAAATCTGTGCCCCCCAAAACCTATAAAACGACATCCATGACGACTTTTATGACATAGTGCATGGCCGCCATTTTGGATTCCAAAATGGTAATCATTTTCGAAATCTGCGCCCCCTAAAACCTATAAAACGACATCCATGACGACTTTTATGACATTGTGCATGGCCGCCATCTTGGAATCCAAAATAGTCATCATTTTCGAAATCTGCGCCCCCTAAAACCTATAAAACGATATCCATGGCGACTTTTATGACATAGTGCATTGCCGCCATTTTTAAATTGAAAATGTTATCATTTTCGGAATCTGCGCCCCCCAAAACCTATAAAACGACACCCATGACGACTTTTATGACATAGTGCATGGCCGCCATTTTGGATTCCAAAATGGTCATCATTTTCGAAAGCGGGGCCCCCTAAAACCTATAAAATGACATCCATGACGACTTTTATGACATAGTGCATGGCCGCCATTTTGGATTTCAAAATCGTCATCATTTTCTAAATCGGGGCCCCCTAAAACCTATAAAACGACATCCATGACGACTTTTATGACATAGTGCATGGCCGCCATCTTGGAATCCAAAATGGTCATCATTTTCGAAATCTGCGCCCCCTAAAACCTATAAAACGACACCCATGACGACTTTTATGGCATAGTGCATGGCCGCCATTTTGGATTCCAAAATGGTCATCATTTTCAAAATTGGGGCCCCCTAAAACGTATAAAACGACATCCATGACGACTTTTATGACACAGTGCATGGCCGCCATTTCGGATTCCAAAATGGTCATTATTTTCGAAATCGGCACTCCCTAAAACCTATATATCGACACCCATCTCGACTTTTATGACAAAGTGTTTTGCTACCATCTGCATGCAAGACATTTCTATTATTTTTACGTACAAAAATGGCCCCCTGTCAACTTTCAATCGAGATTTAATTGATAATTTATTCGATTAATATTCAGATTAATTCAATTTCAATCTATGTTAGGTCGACTAAACTAATCGCGATTAAAATTTGAGAATTAACTTTTTTTATTCCATTAATTAGTCGAATAAACAGTTAATCGATGAATGCCCATCTCTGACCACGGCATTTTTACACTTTGAGAATATCTGAAAACAAATCAACACAAGGAGCCATTTTGCAAATCCAGTAACATACCAATAACTTTGTTATTACTTTTGACAGCGCGTGTCATGTGTCAACACAGAGTCGACACAAAGTCGAAACATTGCAACTACTTTGTGACTGCAATATTTCTCAGCCTTAAACCATATTTATACATCATAATTAACAAGTTTCGTAGTATGTAAAGCGTTATTTCTGTTATTTAAGTATAGTACACGCATCGAAGTACTAAAAATGCTTCAAATAATATAGTTATGAACACAGGCACTGAGAAGTAAACAATTTCATTTCCGGCTAAACTAAAACAATGTGGTGGCGCGTTGATTATATTACACTTAGTTTATCAAATCACTCGAGCAGTTTAATTCCCCATAATAATTTAAGTCCTATTGTAATATAAATGCAAACAATATATAATTACGTCTTGTAATCCGTTTTAGAGATGGCGTATTAATGTCACTTATTTTTATTTAAGTATTTTTCCATCTGACAGTTTCCATTTGACAGGAACAAAATGAACGAATGAACGAATGATTTTGGCATAAAGTAGTCGCAAACCCGAAACAATGTGTGCACACGGCGACCACACTTTATGTCACTTTGTGTCATGTGTCGACCCTTCCCCATTTCTGGTAACTGTGTCGACACGGCGACGACTCTGCGACTGGAATTGTGACCGAAACAGACGGTGTCGACACAAGATGTGTCAACACCGCGTCGTAACGGCGACTGGAAATGGTTGTATGGGACGTGACTGGCGAGGAATTGTATCAACATCTTCTTGCTGCGCGGATTTTAAATCGTGTTAGTTTAAATCAATATATTCTTACTTATGTTGATATATGAAGTCTGTGGCTTTTCTTAGCATTATGGTTTAAGTAAGTATTAACGCGTTGCCAGCCTGACTCTATATTAAATTCAAGGCTTATCCGTTTTCTGTATTCTTGAGTGAATTATAGATGTATTTCACTCAAATAAGCTTATGTTAGCCGAGCTTCAGGCCATAAAAACGTACATATGAAAGCTTTTTTCTCAAATTAGTCCTTTAGTATCTATACTAAGGCGGAACACACGAAACTAACTAAAACATAGACTGCTAAAATCTTAGAGCGTTTAGTACCTGGAGGCGTCATGGCTGTCATTTTCTGTACAAAACAGTCTGCCGATTTTTGCGGGGGAGGGGACGTCAAATGTATTGCTATTTCTACATGATTTGTACGTAACGTACAAATAGCCATGTCAGTCCATACAAAAGTTTGCACAATTGTGCAAGGTTTTCGGCAGAGGGGTAAGAAAGCTCTTAAAGGCGACTCCAGTTATTAAATGCTCTAAGGCTAAAATCAAATCCTCCACGTAGTCGGGTAGAAACTGCGAACTTGCGAATGTAAAGTGTGTTTACAATTTCCATAGTACCGCCGTACGTGAATGCGGGCCGTTCGGCAAATTTGATAACCTCGTACGATCGTACGGAGTCAATCGGTAGATCGGTAGATATTGAGCACGGAGAGAAAACGCCGGTTCAACCATGATTTTCTATTCGTTCTATTTAGTATGTTAATTTTCTGGTATAATTTAAGTAATTAGTAAAAAACGAGCAATATATTGACTCGCTAGATCGATAAAGGCGATAGTCCAGTGGTTCCTATCTCTGCGATCCTGATCACCGGCAGCTTGGATCCTGCCTGCTGCTGCTATATTTTAAATATATTTTCTTGTAAAAATCCTAACCTAAACGAAAGATAAATTATAATAATTTAAACATTAATCACTAAGACAAGCTTGTCAATCGCCCCATGAAGCACGACGGAAAAGAAATACCAGATTCCTCCTAATCTAATTTTCTCCCTGTTCAATATTCAATACTAGCTTTTGCCCACTACTTCGTCTGCGTGGAATTAGTGACAGCAGCTAAAGTAGGTATAGCGCCTGGATAATGCTAATAGCAATCATACAATTCGCGGATTGCTTACTTCAATTATTAGGCAATTCATTCACTCTTTCAATTCCACCCCCCTTTGCACTCTCTTCAGGGATGATTTCCGACATAAAAACTATCCTTTGTCCTTCCCCGGGACTAAAACTATATCTTACCAAATTTCAACTAAATCGGTTCAGCGGCTTAAGCGTGAAGAGGTAACAGACAGACAGACACACTTTCGCCTTTATAATATTAGTATGGATATGGATTCTGCTAGTTTTCTATACCGAAATTCGTAATAGAGGCCTAAAAATAAAAGAAACAAAGATGAATGAGGGTTATCATTTTACAACCCCCTTAAAATTATTTGACTAAACATGTAAGTAAAGGGGATACTTATGAAATAACACACCCCTTGTTAAGTCGAGTTCGTCTAGCTACAGCACACCCTTGCAATACACTTAATATAGGCGATGTTCAAAAGAAAATTTGAGACATAGTAGCGCTGTTTTGGAGCTCGATAATACCACTAAAAGTGTGGATATTTCTTTTACACACAATGTTTATCATTTCGGACAGTAACCAAAGCTGGAATGAACCAGAGACAGCCAATTTAATTCATATCCAACTTGACTAGAGTTTATTTTTTTAAAGATTGACCGAATTGTTCAGGAAGAGCTCTCAAGCAACCTTAAAAAATCCCACTATAAGTAGGTATATCATCATTTGACTTACTTATTTGATATTTGATGACTGAAATATTTGAAATTTTAGCGTTAGTTTTTCCATTTCCAATTTTTATAACCACCTAATTATTGTGCTTTTGTGTTTTTGTGCCATATTTTTGTTTCGCCATTTGTTAATATCTGTGATCCGCATACCTCTTCTTTTTTCTTCCTACAACTCCTCAAAATTCAAAAAGCCTCGCTTGACGGGCGGTATAAACAAGTGGTTCAAAATTTAGGTATCATTCGCCAAATTGTCAACCATCATCGTCCATTATATTCGCCTCATTGATACATCTTTTTCCTTTCCAGCTAAATTCTCAACCGTATTCTTTTTTTTACCTTTCATCTATGCGGAACGCAGACAAATAGTTTAAAACGATCAATTAGTTTTTTTTAGTGGAATTTGTGAAAATTAAATTTTATACAGTGTGTAATTTTTTTTTGATAAAAGTGTGTAAAATTATACGTGATCTGCAAAAATCAATTGTTTTACTGCACTACCTAGTATATTTACAGTATAAAAACTTAACCCAATCATAACAGAAATAATTGCATCAATTATTAACAAACTATATGCACAATTCTACAGAGAGTAATATTAATATACATTAAGTAAGGTAAACGTACTGGTGCTCGACGCGGTCCCAGTACCTACATGTCATCTTGAAACTTAATTCATTGTCAATAGAGGTGACAGCAAGGTGTCATCTATTGGGCATTAGCATGTCTAGCACTAGTACGTTTACCTTATACCTTTCGTCAGATTCGGCAATGTCTGAAGTTCTAACACATCTAGGCCTCACTCCGGCTAGTTAAGGTACAAAGGCGCCTGCCGATTGATTCGCACAAGGTGTGAAACGGGCGGATTGCTCAGGGATGCCGGCCGAGCGCTCGTTAACTGTGTTTGAAAATCTGCTTTCAAAGTTTGAGGAGCGTCAGGATTTGTACACTCTTCTAGAGTTGAGCTTCAATTAAATGACTAATATTATCAATGACGGTTTCTGTTATTTAAAAAAATGTACAGTCGACGCCAAACATATGTTTACACTTTTTGCCTTATTACAAAGGAGTAAGGTGCAAAAGTGTAAACATATTTTTGACGTCGACTGTAGTCACTACAGTCAGCATCAAAAGTACGATCAGACTAAGTGTCAAAGGTCTCTATCATTCTCAATCAGCTTATTAAAAAGTGATTTATCCCTTTATGTAGAACAATTAGATTGTAACAAATACCTTTGAACTCGAACTGTAGAGATTAAGAGCGTGTCATTATTTTTGCGGCCTTCGAAGAGTAACATATTATTGCAGGTGACTGTACTTATCTCGATTTGGAAAAATTATCATGGGTGGCAGATACATTTGGGGCGTTGTTTTATCCGCTACTATTCATGCTGACTGTATTTATTGTCACGTTATGTCATGACTGTATACAATTTTCCTTTGACATGCATGAACTGTGTCAATACCAATATCTTCACATGCCCTAAGGCCGAACATATCATGGGTCAATAAAGTATACTTACTAATAATATCTATATAGTAATAATATCTACTGTACCATATGTTCTCGTGAATAAACTTTCATTTCATTTCATTTTATTACATTTCATTTCATTTCATGTCGCTCTTTAGAGTGACTTATGAAGTGACATTTATGTCAACTTAAGGGGCCCACTGATTAACAGTCCGCCGGACGGTATCGGCCTGTCAGTTAGAACAAAATTTTGATAGTTCCGAACAACTGACAGGCCGATACCGTCCGGCGGACTGTTAATCAGTGGGCCCCTTAAAACGCCTGTTTACACATTGATTATACGTCGTCGTCGTCTAATGGTCCCTATGACAGTTCCTTCAAGTCTCTTTTGGTTAAATTTGAATATACGTTTTTTTTTAAATAATAAATTCGGTTAGCCAAAGCGTACAGCTAAATGAAGCTGGTATTATGCAGTGGCTTAGCTCGCAGCCCCTTAGCCTAGACAGCTGTAGTCTAACCCTCGAGAATTACCAGCGACCGATGTACGTGGCCCGAGCAGCGAGGCCCGAGCTATAAGGCTAAGGCTGTGGTAATTGTTAAGTGTAGCGACCGATGAATAAATTTTTGCATGTTTTGATATGTCATATGCACGTTTATTTACAACTTTTTTTAGCTAATTTTTAACTATTTTTCTTTTTTACTTAGCCTCACTTCGAATAATGCATTAATTTTACTTCTTGTTATTTATTTCTCTAACTAAATATTGACTTTCATAGGTATATGACTGTATTTAATATAAATTTGAAACATTTTCCGGTGTCCGATTGAGCTGAAATTTGGTATACTCCCAACATTTGACGACAGTTTAATTCAATAATATACTAGCATAAAAATGAGTCGAGAGGTACTAAAGAAAGTTCTCGACGAAAAGAAAATGTTAAGCTTACTAAAAAGGTCTTGACGAGGAGTTTATATTTATAGACGCGCTAAGCACAAGAGGTTATTATGCAAGTAATCAATTGAATGCAATTAATTTAACAGTAGCTCGTTATTAAAGTAAATTGAAGTATGCCCCCTGATATTGATAGTAGTAGTAGTGGTAGTAGTAGTAAACTCTTTATTGTACATAAAGACATATTAAAAATAACATACAATTAGTGAGAAGTACAAAGGCGAAGGCGAAGGGGAAAGGAGGCTGATATTGATAGTCAAATTAATTTTGATCAAAAACCGCTCGCTTATCCCTTATCCCAAAACCCGTCCTTAACTTAGCGTACGTGGGCCGTCGTATAACACTAACAATACAACACTTTTGGGCAACACCCGGTTGTTAACGGTACAAACGTTAGCTTGAATTAAAGCTGGCAATAAAACTGCATAGCCTGCCGTATCAACGCCACTACTATTTGTACTGTCTTTACTAATTCCACCCTTTATTTCCTGGCCCGTACTTTCTTCTCTCACACATAAGTCCTCTTCTCTGTATTATTTAGTGCTTACCCGGATGCTACCTTTTGCCCGAAGTCTGCTTGGCAATGTTAACGTCAGATTTCTTAAAACTAGTTTTAAAGAAAGGGACTAAGTATATAGCATGTATATACCATCCAATGTTCCACACTAGGGATAAACGTTTGATTGAATTAGACCGCGCTCCACTAAATTATTTTGTTCTTTTTTTATCAATATATCTTTTTTTTGCGTTTGTTGACATTGGGGAATTTATTTCTTTATTCACTTAGCCTGACATAAGCCCTAAAGAGTGGGTAGAGAATGCCTTATGGCATTAGTCCGTACTTTCTTGGATAGTACAACAAAATATTTAAGCGTCGTTAACATCGAACAAGCTTATTGCCATGCATATACAAATTATTCTCGTCTCTCATAAACCAAAGAATAGGCACCACACTAGAAGCAGAGCAACCGGTGGAACAGGCAGGATTTAGGAATCAATACTCGACTATAGACCATATTCACACTCTGGAATTATTGATAGAAAAATATCAAGAGAGAAAAAGAGCTCTATATGTCGCCTACATAGACTATAAAAAAGCCTTCGATTCCGTATCACATGCAAGTATCTGGGCTACGCTAAAAGAACAGGGAGTGGAGGACGGGTATATACAGGTAATAAAAAGCATTTACAGTAACAACACGGGTAGAGTAAAATTGGAAAGACACGGCCCAATCTTCCCTATTAGAAGAGGGGTAAGACAAGGCGGTCCGACCTCCCCAAAGCTTTTCATTGCCATTCTAGAGTCGATCATAAGAAAGCTAAATTGGAAAAACTGCGGCCTGAATATTGACGGAAATTACCTGAGCCACCTGCGATTTGCAGACGACTTGGTGCTTCTATCAGAATCAAGCGAACAAATAAAATTCATGATCCATTCTCTAAACACAGCTAGCAAAGAAGTAGGCTTAGAGATGAACCTCACTAAAACAATGCTAATGACAAACAGCACGCCAAAGACCATATCTGTAGACGACGAAAAACTGATATATACGGATAAATACACATACTTGGGCAAACAAATCAGCTTCGATAAAGAAAGCAACGATGCGGAAATAGAGAGGCGTATTCAACATACTTGGAATAAATATTGGAGTTTGAAGGAGATTTTTAAAAGCAATATGCCAATTAAAATTAAAACACAAGTAATGTCGTCCTGTCTTTTACCATGCTTAACATATGCCTGCCAGACCTGGAAGTACACAGCAAAAATAAAGAAAAAAATTGTCACATGTCAACGAGGCCTCGAGAGAAGCATGCTAAATATAAAAAAAATCCAAAAAATACGGCACACCGAAATAAGAAGCATATCAAAAGCTATTGATGCTCTAAAATATGCCCAAAAACAGAAATGGAAATGGGCAGGGCATATAGCACGACTGACAGACCACCGATGGACCCTAAGAGTGACATCCTGGAAAGGCCCATGTGGGAAACGCGGTATCGGAAGACCGCGAACGAGATGGGCGGACGAGATAAGCAAAATAGCTGGTACTAACTGGATGCAAATAGCCCAGGATAGAACAAACTGGGCATCTTTGGAGGAGGCCTTCACCTGCGGAGGGGTTCTTGCAGATTAAATAATATTTTTTTATAGTCGCACAATAATTAAACAAAAATAGTTAATCTTAATATAAAATTAGTATTTAAGTAAAATGTATTGTAACGGTTGCAAGAAATAAAAGGCTTTTTTATTTTATTTTTATTTATTTATTTTATTTATTAACATCGAACATTCTCTTCAATTTACT